>NC_044906.1:6428396-6438542 GCF_001633185.2 Quercus lobata | reverse complement strand
TAATCACAAACAATAGCTGACATTGATGCATAAGCTTGTGCACACAATTAAAGAATATATATACACAAACTTCAAACTTCAAAAGAGCATGGCTTAAATCCAATAGTTAAAAACTTAAAATTCATAAAAAGACTATCTCACTCTGAATTTTACTGTACATGATTTTCCACGCACCAACACTCTTCCAAAGAAAAAAATTGAGAAAACCCAGTAGTTAAAAGCAAAAGAAAACAAGTACGAAAGCTTTGAATTGTTGGAGGACAAAGAAGAGTGATAGATAGTATAATAACTCTGAGGAATAAAAGTGAAAGAGTGTTATTAGGACTGACATGTCTTTAACAGCAATGGGGAATGCATTCAAAGGAAGCTTATGGGCTGATGGGCTTGGTTGTAGAACGAACTTCTCCATGAATGCACCATAGTCTGAATCTCTCTCTCTCTCTCTCTCTCTCTCTCTCTCTCTCTCTCATCCTTTTAAAATGGTGAATTTTGCTTAATAATTATAATAGAATAAAAAAATTTATTTTAACTTAAAATATAATAATTAAAAGGTTAAAATTAAGTAAATATCTGAGGTTGGGGCTAATACCAATCAGATTCAAAGCGCTCCACTTAGCTTTACCCTCGACACTTTGCACTTTAAGTGAGATTAAGTGCTCTTTTACCAACAATGGTATATCTCTGTTTTTGTCTTTTCAATTTAATGAATAAGATTGGCCATAGTCAGCTTTGGATGCCCAGCAAAAATTGAGTTGGTGGATACACAGATTTTTCCCCTAGAATTTAACCTATGCAAATTGGCTGATGCTAACATGATAATAAATGGTTGGAAAGCTTCATTCAGGATTAGCAACATGTTTTATTACATGCAGCTTGCATTCTATGTCATAGTCTACAATCAATTTATAGTGCTCATAATGAAACTTTAGACTGTTTAATTTGCAGACCTGTATAAGAGCTTGTATTTCCCTTCTCAACCAACTTTGGAGCCAGTGGTTTGGCTGAAGATACTTATGAGATTTCCAATACCATAGTACGTTGAATATGTCATCTACGATACCTGATTGAACACATAGTTAACCGAAAAGCATAAATACAGGTAATAGTGATTTTGTCAAGAAATAATGTTACAAACGGGTAGCATTAAGAAGAACCAATAAATAGAATGACAAGCAGAATAAGACCTGGTTCAGTGTAATAGCACTGTAATCTATACTTGTGTGCTCTTGTTAAGAGAAAGCTGCAACACCATTACAAGAAGTAACATAAATATAGAAATATAATAACTGCCGGGGAAAAAACTGAAAGAAAAGAAATCAAAAGGTCAATACCTATATCCAAAATCTCGATTAATGTAATGCCGTTGAAATGAACTTCCATCATATCCATGTAATATAGAAAAATTCTCCGTCTGCAAATTAGACAAAACAGCCATTCAAGTCTCAAGTAATGATAATATTGTTGACACACAATCTAAACTGCCCTTTGCATTCTTTTCCACCCAGACAAGAGCATGCATATCATTTTTTGCAATATTAAGGGCTGATTTTCAAATCTATTTGACATGTCAAATTTGGATCAGGAAATTTGGAGTGCATATTGCTTTCTTTGAATGAAGATCTTTTAGATCATTGTTAATCCCAGAAGCTATTACCCACCAAAAAAAGGGGGAAGAAGACTGGAATGCAATTGAATTGGAAAAAGAATTAGAACCAAAAGAAAAATGAAAGAAGAAGAAGGAGAAGAAGAAGAAGAAGAAATCTAACTAGTATGTAGTAGAATTGGAAGAACAGTAGAAAAAAACTGAACCTTGCACAGAGGACATTTTACAGAAGTAGGTGGGCTAGAATGCTTGCGTGCAACCACTTTGGTCCACTGTACAATGCAATTGTAACAAAACTTATCTGAAACACAAAAATGGAATGACTAGGCTTAATAAATAACTAAATATGAGTTACAGCAGTAAATTCATTATTCCAAAAACAAATTACCAAAAAAAAAAAAAAACCATCATATGTTAATTCCCTGCGCAATTGGAAAATTTATATATAGCATTCTAACTTCTTGAGCCGTATGCAATGTAATAAAGAAATATATATATATATATATATATATATGTATGGGAAAGATGTTCAAAATAACTTTATTTATTTTTAATATGTAATAGAATTTCATTAAGAGAATCAACCTCTCCAAAACAAATTGGGGGAAAGGCTGCCTACATGACGTCTCCCAGGCCCCGCAAAAAGTTGTAGCTTTGGGCACTACGTACAACTATGTCCATGTAATAGAATTTCATTAAAAAAGCGCAAAATAAAGTGCTATCCTAGTACACGAGGTCTATATAAAAGAACAGTGGGGAAAACGAAAAGGACCAAAGAAAAAGAGATTAACATCTAAAAAATAGGTCCAAGAAGTTAGTCATGGAGAACTTGGAAGAATTGGAAGTACACTTGTATATTGTCTTGAGATAGAGAAACTTGAGATGTGGCATGTATAACTACTTTGCCTTGCAAGTATGTCTATCTTTCCAAAGACACCACATGATACATGACAGAGTTGTAACCCAAATATCCAAATATTCCCAAATTCCCTTTCCAAGAAGCCAACAATAAATTGTAAACAGTCACAATTCTACAGAGATGTGTGTATCTACCCTGCCCTAGGCTCCCAAATGCTTATGTCCTTTAGTTTATTGAGATTTTCCCATGTCTTTAGTACACTGCCTGTGAACATGCATGCTCTTTTCATTTCAATAAAACTTGTATTACTTCTATATATATATATATATATATATATAAAGCTTCTTGAGATTTTCCCAACAACACCACTGACACAGAATACAAGCAGACTTGCATATAACTATCCTTGTTACAATAAGCAAGTAATAACTTATGCTTAGAAAGAATAATTGGAGAATAGTTAAAATCCTGCCAAGAATATATTATCCATCCCTTATTACTTATCAAAAAAAAGAATATATTATCCATCGCACCCTAGTTTCCCAAGTGCTTATTTTCTCTAGCACCAAATTTTTCTTCAAATCAGTTTGGAGGAAAATTCTTCCAAACCATTAGATTTCAAATGAGCAAAACGGCGAAATTACTTACCATTACATGTCTCAATGGACAATTGGCTGTTCTTAGTTTCTTTTCAATAAGAAAGCTTTCAAACTATGTAAATCATAAAACTTATATGCTATAAAGAGAGGGGATTGCATTCTTTTCTACTATATAGATTATAGCTTTCGGGAATGACTCTATCATCTTAGTATTGTTAGAATGACTTTCTGAATTTCATGAAACTACACTGACTATTTCATTGTACAATTCTTTCACCTGGGAAAAAAGAAACAGCAACAGCCAATTAACTTAAACAAAAATTTTAGATCATATTTCATATAAACCAAATTTCAACAAGATAATTGAAAAAAACAACGAGAAAGCTCAAACGGGTTTCTTTATATCACAATTGGCAAGGTTTTGGAGAAACCTAACTCATGAAATCGAACAAAGAAAGGAAAAAAGAACAGCCTTTAGCTTATAACACTGATAACAAAGAAAATCGATGCTCCATTTGATTGCCAAGGAAACCCAAAATTCCAATCTTTGTAAAATTTTCACAATTTGGAAACTAAAATGAAGGGAATGCAAAAAGTCCCAAAACACCAAAATGTTTTCTTTTCCTTTTAGTAATTTTCTCGGCAACCAAACACAGACACAGAGGTAGAGAAGAAACGTACGGAAACATTTGTCAAGATAGGAATCTTGAAGGATGGGTCCGAGGCAGATGGGACATGGGTTGGAGGGGTCCCCTGAAGCGTGAGAGTTGCTCTTGGTGGCCTCCTGGTTCATTGTTTGTATTTTTTTTTTTTTTCAGTGCCAAAGCTACAAAGTACGAAGTACAATCTTTTAGCAAACCCATATATGTATTTGTAAAAAAGGGACACAATTACTAGGGGTTACATGTCCAAAAAAGGGAGAAAAAATCACGTGAGTTAAACATGAGCAGCACGTGGGATAATCAACTGGATTAGAAGTTGTTAGATTAGTTCATGAATAGATATGGAATTGGTTTGGGGAAGATTTGTAACAAAGGGATTTATGAGAGGCGAGAGAGATTTTTGTTAGATTAGGAGTTAGATGATTTATCACCTCTATGTTTGGGATCCAGTTGTTTTGAGATGAGTTACTTGAAGTTCTGTCATTGCTTCAAGCTTAATTGGGCGAGTGACAAGTTTTTGAATGTGCACGCCTCTGTTAGAAACACTGACAAATGTTATTTGAATTATAATCTATCAGGTTATTAATACAAAGTTTATTTTATTAATGTTAACGTATATTATGTTATGGGCTTTAGGCCTAGCTAGGTTACTTGTATAGCACACTTGTACTTGTACTACACTTTACTTGTACCGCACACATATGTCTCCTATATAAAGGCATTGATGTATATTCTTTGATTTGTGAAATACAATACAACTCATTCAGTATTTCTAACATGGTATCAGAGCCATCGCTCTAATTTTTTTGTGTCTTGCAATCTTGTTTTGTTGGTATTTTTCGCTGCCTCAACTTCTGTGGTTAGTAAATCCTTTCACTGCCCTCTCCCGACAGCTCCGCTGCCGTCAGAGGTCCTTAAGGTTGAATCTCCACCACCAGAAGCTCCTTTTTCGCCGCCAACACCACTGCCATCATCGGATCTGTCACCTCTGATCTCCGATTAGGACATAAGATATATCACCATGTAGATTTTCCATTGCTCTACACGTAGCCGCCCGAAAAATCCACCTCTGACCATCAACGTGCAGGTCAAAGTTTCGGCAAATTATTCCATGCGCTTCATGCTCCACCAAGGTAGCTCCGATCTTGTTGCCACTGACACCATCAAAATCGTCTTTCTTCGATTTGCATTTTCGAGAAAGAATCGGCTTCATCGGACGGTCCTCATGCCCTCATGCGTCGCTCTAAGCTTCGGCGAATTTTATCCACGCGTCGCTGGGTTACCTGCTGACGTCATAACTGCCATGTTAGCCCTAGCTGACGTCACCTACTTACGTCATCGCCAGTCTACCTGCTGACGTCATCCATTGACTTTTCTTTGCCAGTTGACTTTGACTAGGTTTGACCGTTGACTTTTTCATAGAGTTGACTTTTTGCAGTTCAGGTGCTCCTTACTTAGTTTTTCACGTAAATTTCATTTTTGCATATTTTGCTTCTAAGGGTGCGTTTGTTTTGGGGAAAATCATTTTCCTCTAAACCCGCGTGTTTGGAAGCAACGGAAAATGAAATTTTCCGGAAAATCATTTCCTGTTGACCAAAATTTACTCATTTGACCCGGAAATGATTTTACACTCTCATTTTCACTTCAAATCATTTCCGAGGAGAGAGAGAGAGAGAGAGAGAGAGAGAGAGAGAGAGAGAGAGAGAGAGAGAGAGAGAGAGAGAGAGAGAAGAAGAGACTTCGCCGGCGACCACAGATCGAGCTCCAGTCGGATGATCGCACCGCGCCGATCGTCGATCGCGCCGCTCGATCTCACCTCTGATCTCGTCGCTCGATCTCGCCTCCGATCTCGCCTTCGCTCGATCTTGCCTCCATCGCACAATCTCATCTTCTCCTCTGTCGCGCGATCTCAATTTGACCGGATTTGATGAATTTTTTTGCTGGATTTTGTTTCTTTTGTGAATGAGTGTGGAATTGATTCATTATCCGCATGTTTACAGCTGAGGAAATGTATGGAAAATTGGGTGGCTTGGCTATGTTAAACATTTTCTGTAAAAATGTTTGAATGAACCAAACATCAGAATTGATTTTCCGTAAAACGATTTCCGAGACAGCCAAACAGCCTAAATACATTTTCCTTTTCCAGAAATTAGCATTTCTGGAAAATATGTAATTTTTGGAAAACATTTTATAGGAACCAAACACACCTTAAATGAAGAATTAGGACAGGTCTTCTTCTTGTTGCAATAATCGTTGCCGACAATCCAGCAAACGTTTTTGCAATTTTTGCAAATGTTTTGGCCACAATATTGAGACTTGCTATCATCGCAACAAATCAGCTGTTTCAATTTCTGCTGTTACTGTTGCTAACACTGAGAGTATCTAACCAATGGCTTCCGTCTCTGCAAAGTCTAAGTCTTCAGAACGCACTTTCACTATGTCCATAGATGATCTTAAAAACATCATCGCCAATGTCATTCGTATGGTTGGTAATGCATCTTATTCCTCTTCTCTCTCAATTTTATCTGGTATGTCTCCTTCTTCTTGGCTTATGGATTCCGCTTGTTGCAATCACATGACACCTCACTCGTCCTTATTTTCTGAACTCAAACCTGCACCACACCCTCTTAATATTCGCACAGCAAATGGTTCCATAATGGCTGGTCATACTATAGGCTTTGTTTCGAACTCCAACCTTTCGGTTCCTGGGGTTTTTAATGTTCCTGACCTTTCTTACAATTTATTTTCTGTGGGACAATTAGCTGAGTTGGGTTATTGCATTATATTTGATTATTCTGGGTGTATTGTGCAGGATCCGAGAACAGGATAGGAGCTTGAGATTGATCCTAGAGTTGGGTGTATGTTTCCCGTGGATAACCTTCATCTTCCACTTGTTGCTCCTGTTTCTGTTATTGCAGCTGCTACAGTTTCTTCAATTCCTTCCCTTACACTCTGGCATGCTCGACTTGGTCATACATCTTCCTCTCGGGTACAACAATTAGCTTCTAAAGGTTTGTTAGGTTCAGTGTCTACAGAAAATTTTGATTGTGTTTCATGCCAATTAGGAAAACAACCAGCTTTGCCTTTCAATACTAGTGAATCAATATCCATTGATATCTTTGGCCTTATTCATTCTGATGTTTGGAGGCCTTCCTTTGTCTCTAGTATTGGTGGGTCTCGATATTTTTTGTCTTTGTTGATGATTACTCTCACTATAGCTGGATTTTTAATATGAAACATCGTTCTGAATTATTGTAAGTATATTTTAATTTTGCAAAAATGGTTGAAACTCAGTTTTCCAAATGCATCAAAATTTTTCGATTTGATAATACTCTTGAATACACTCAATATGCTTTCCAAGTTGTTTTGCATTCCTATGGCATTATTCATCAACTAACTTATTCAGGTACTTCTCAGCAAAATGGTAAAGCCGAACGGAAACTTTGTCATATTCTTGACACTGTTCGTGTTCTCCTTTTCTCTGCCAAAGTTCGTGCTCTCCTTTTCTCTGCCAAAGTTCCTGCTCCTTTTTAGGGCGAAGCTGCTCTTCATGCTATTCATGCTATTAATCGCATTCCAAGTCCAGTTATCCAAAATCAAACTCCATATGAGCACCTTTTTGGGTCATCTCCAGACTATCACCACCTTCACTCCTTTGGTTCTGCTTGTTTCGTTCTTCTTCAGCCACATAAACATCACAAACTTGAGCCTCAGTCAAGGCTTTGTTGTTTTCTTGGCTATGACGAAACTTAAAAGGGGTATCGGTGTTATGATCCTGTCTCTCATCATCTTTGTATTTTCCGCAATGTTGTCTCATCATCTTCGTCATATTCTTGTCACTGTTCGTGCTCTCCTTCTCTCTGCCAAAGTTCCTGCTCCTTTTTGGGGCGAAACTGCTCTTCATGCTATTAATCGCATTTCGAGTCCAGTTATCCAAAAGCAAACTCCATATGAGCACTTTTTTGGGTCACCTCCAGACTATCACCACCTTCACTCCTTTGGTTCTGCTTATTTCGTTCTTCTTCAGCCACATAAGCATCACAAACTTGAGCCTCGGTTAAGGCTTTGTTGTTTTCTTGGCTATGGCGAAACTTAAAAGGGGTATCGGTGTTATGATCCTGTCTCTCATTATCTTCGTATTTCCCGCAATGTTATCTCATCATCTTCGTCATATTCTTGACACTGTTCGTGCTCTCCTTCTCTTTGCCAAAGTTCCTGCTCCTTTTTGGGGCGAAGCTGCTCTTCATGCTATTCATGCTATTAATCGCATTCCGAGTCTAGTTATCCAAAATCAAACTCCATATGAGCACCTTTTTGGGTCACCTCCAGACTATCACCACCTTCATTCCTTTGGTTCTGCTTGTTTCGTTCTTCTTCAGCCATATAAGCATCACAAACTTGAGTCTCGGTCAAGGCTTTGTTGTTTTCTTGGCTATGGTGAAACTTAAAAGGGGTATCAGTGTTATGATCTTGTCTCTCATCATCTTCGTATTTCCCGCAATGTTGTCTTTTGGGAACATCGCCTCTTTGTCGAGCTCTCTCACTTCCGTGCCTCCCTATCTTCCTTCTCTATTTTAGATCTTTTTCTAGATGAGGCACATATTCCTTTTATAGCTGTTCTTGATCCTCCTGTAATTTCTCCTGATTCTCTTGTAGACTTCTCTGTCCAATCACCAGATATCACTGATCCCTTTCCTAATTCACCCTTTAATGAATAGGTGGAAGATGAACAGGTTGAAGATGAGCTACCCAACCCCAACCCTGAGCTTGGGTCCCCTACTCTTGCTCCGCCTGAAGATCTTGCACAAGACATTCCACCTCGTCACTCAACTCCGGTAAGATCTATTCCTGCACATTTACTTGACTACCATTGTTACACTGCTCTTGCTACACTACACGATCCTCACACCTATCGTGAGGCTTCCACTGACCCTTTATGGCAGATTGCAATGAAAGAGGAATTTGATACATTATTTAAAAACCATACTTGGGATTTGGTGACACACCCCCCTGGGAAATCTGTGGTTGATTGTAAGTGGATCTACAAGATTAAGACTCACTTTAATGGGTCTATTGAGTGCTACAAAACTCGTCTTATTGCAAAAAGTTTTACACAAGAGTATGAAATTGATTATGAAGAGACCTTTACTCCAATTGCTCGCATCTCATCTGTCCGTACCCTTTTAGCTGTTGCTGTTGCTAGTAAATGGGATCTTTTTCAGATGGATGTCAAAAATGCATTCCTTAATGGGGATTTAAGTGGAGAAGTTTATATGCAACCTTCTCCTGATCTCTCTGTTGACTCAAACAAGGTTTGTTACCTTCGACGTGCACTTTATGGCCTTAAACAAGCTCCATGAGCTTGGTTTGTCAAATTCACCTCTATCATCTCTCGCTTGGGTTACATGGCCAGTCATTATGATTCTGCCTTATTTCTTCATCGCACTGACAAAGGCACTATTTTACTTTTCCTGTATGTGGATGATATGATCGTAACTGGTGATGACCTTAGTGGCATTCAAGAACTCAAGGATTTTCTCAGTTAGTAATTTGAGATGAAAGATCTTGGACATCTCAACTACTTCTTGGGTCTTGAAATCACTCATTCTACCGATGGACTTTATATTACTCAAGCCAAGTATGCTTCTGAACTCTTGTCTCAAGTTGGATTCACTGATAGTAAGACTGTTGACATTTCAGTTAAGCTTAATGCGTATTTGACTCCCTCAGGGGGGAAACCATTGTCTAATCTCTCTCTTTACAGACGATTGGTTGGTAGCCTAATTTATCTCATAGTTACTCGTCCAGACATCTCCTATGCTGTTCATCAGGTGAGCCAGTATCTGTTTGCTCCACGATCAACTCACTATGCTGCTGTTCTGCGCATTCTTCGATACCTGAAGGGCACCTTCTTCCATGGCCTTTTCTACTCAGCTTAGTCTCATCTTGTACTCCATGCATTCTCTGATGCTGATTGGGCAGAAGATCCCACTGATCGCAGGTCCACTACAGGTTCTTACTTTCTCCTTGATTCTTCTTTGATTTCTTGGTGCAGTAAGAAACAAACTTTTGTGGCCCGCTCCAGTATTGAAGCAGAATATTGTGCCCTTGCTGATACCACATTTGAGCTCCTTTGACTACGATGGCTTCTTAAGGATTTGGGTGTGTCCACATCCTCTGCTACTCCCCTTTATTGTGACAACCAGAGTGCCATTCATATTGCTCACAATGATGTCTTCCATGAACGGACTAAACACATCGAGATTGATTGTCATTTTATCCGTTATCATCTTGTCCATGGTGCTTTCAAGCTTTTCTCCGTCTCCTCCAAAGATCAACTTGTAGATATCTTCACCAAGTCACTTCCTAAGGGACGCACTCGTGATTTGGTTGACAACTTCAAGCTGGTCTCACATCCACCTT
>NC_044906.1:6335896-6423396 GCF_001633185.2 Quercus lobata | reverse complement strand
GGCTGCTCTATCATTGTTTTTTTCCTTTCTTGGCTTCTCATAAGAAAATGGTGTTGGTTTGAACCTGAATGACTCTTTCTTTGCCAATTTTCCAGGGTACGTTTCACAAGTGTCAACATCATAAATTGATATTTCAACAGGAAGCCATGCTTTCAGAGCTTTACGGCTAGCCTCATTCATGTTACCTAAAATGTGTTCTTCAAACTCCTTTGAAGGTGAAATCTTGAGGCTATCCCAACAAAGATGATCTGTTGTAAGTCTAATCCTAAATGGTCAAGAGTTGCTATCTTCTGGCAAATTGCTACAAACTTCCTTATCCTTGTTGCTACTATCTTCTCCTATGCCACTTCCATCCCTTGCCATTTTCTTCATCATGGAAATGAACTAGAATTGAAGCAGAAGAAAGAAAGGAGGTGGAAGGAATTGACCAAAACTTGCTTTTATATTTGGAAAATTATTCATGCCGTTTGTTTTCATTAGTGATTTTCCTCATCTGTGCTTGATTCCTTATTAGATCATTCATGTTAAAGATTTTACCTTTTAAGAGTCTTTTTCTCTTTGCCAGTTATGTCATTAAGTGAATTTCCATATCTTGCTCTAATTCAACAATAGCATTTACTGTTACTAACATTATTGACCTCAAGAAGGCCGGTACTAATGAGATGGGCTTATTGGTGGTTGATTTGTAACCATCTTGGTCAGGTCGTGGGGGTGCTTTCGCAAAGAATTCCTTTCCAAGGTTCTGTAGCAATGGTTGAGGCATTAGCTGCTAACAGGGCCATTGAATTCGCTCTCAAAATTGGAATATGGAAAACGGAAATAGAAGGCGACACAGTAGTGGTAATGAAAATTCTAAATGACTCGGATGTGAATCTGTCACCTGTTGAATTTATTCTACAGGAAGCTAAGTTGATGGCCAAAAATATGGATTGTTACTCTGTTGCTCATGTGGGAAGAAATGGAAACAAGGTTGATCATGCCTAAGCTAGGAGAGCTGTAGCCTCTTCTAATTTACTGGTTTCTATGGCTGATGTTCGCCAGACATTGACTGATCGAAGCCTTAGTTTGTAATGATTTCTTTTCAGTCTAAGAAAATTTTGAATCTTGATTTGAAAAAAAAAAAAAAAAAAAATATTTTGACCTCGTGGTAAGTTGTTGTCAAATTGCATACAAGTCCTAGTATCCGCTCCATATCACAATAATATCCTAATTAATGAAGCAATGGTTGTGGTGGATATGAAATAATTAAGTACAAACCTGCAGCAAATTAGAAATAAATTCTAGTCCTTCTCTGAGTTCATAGATTTCTTAAAGAGTAGCTCTAGATAGCAATTGAGCCTGCTAGTTTGGGTAGCTAGCTCATTCGCTAATTAAATCGCTACACTGCTCCATAAGACATTGCATAAATGGCCTGCACAAAGCTAAAAGCACTTTGGTTTGGCGATGATGTACTGTGCTTGGATGTTCTAGAAAATAACGCTAAGATCTCAAAGCTTGAAGATAGACTTGAAAATGAGTGGTATGAAGATGTTTCATTCATTGGATCAATTTATCAAAGAGATTCAAACAATCAAAACAACAGGGATGAGATCAGAGCTTGTATGATCATGCGTAGTTCATTGAACTGCAAAAAAGGCAGAGGCAAAGAGAAGGGGGGGAGCTACACATGATTTGAAGATGTTTCATGAGTGGCAAACTCTTTGACCCGTGGAAAAATGGATTCAAAGCTTTTGAAAATCAGTTTAAGTTTCTTTCCACTATGCAAGTATTATTGTATTAATAAGCTTAGAAAATCCTTGGTTTTGGACAATAGTCACAATACATTATTAGATTTCCTTGTTCAATATCATCACTTATTCCCGAGGAATGAGCAACATAATATAATGAAAGAAAATCGGATGCCATTAAATCAACCCTTCATCCCTAACAAAATTTAACTAATAATAAAAAAGTTTTTGTTCCTCCTGGAAGTTTGTTTAGTTGAATAAAGTGGCTATTGTCTCGTTTGCCATTGCTTCTTTGGTATAATAGTACATT
Organism: Quercus lobata; assembly: GCF_001633185.2. NCBI lineage: Eukaryota > Viridiplantae > Streptophyta > Magnoliopsida > Fagales > Fagaceae > Quercus > Quercus lobata. The sequence continues at coordinate 6,421,359 of NC_044906.1, read as the reverse complement.
CAAAAGCTTATTTCTTGAGACCATAGGAAGTTGACATTAAAGTTAGATTTAGTTGAAGTTGTAACGAATTTGAACCTGATATCTTGTATGATTTTCAGTTTATTAGTTAAAATTTTACACCAATTGAATATCTTAAATGATTAGTTGATGAGAATTTATAGCCAATTTCAATTTAATTAGAATTAAGGCATAGCCGAGTTGAGTTGAAATATTAAGCAAGGGCAGTTAAGATGTGGCAAAATTCTTTTGTGATTCTCAAAAAAAAAAAAAAAAAAAAAGAGGTTTTAAAAGGTTTTATTTTTTACAGTAGTTGGAAAATTCCAGGGAGCTTGAGTTGCAGCAAAATAGAGTTGCATGAATTCATTCAGGACACCATACGGCAAACAATCAATATGAGTCAATATTTGTAATGGAGATTCTGCTTGATTCCAGTTTTACAATTGTCACACAGAGAAAGATTGATTCTTCATTTTTTTATGGAGAACAGAGTAATTGAGTGCACCTTGTACAATTAAAAGCTTGAATATCCAACCTTCTATAATAAGATCACTTGCAACTCTTGTCCCAAAAATCCAGCAAAGAATAAATGAAACTAGTTGCTAAAAAATCATGTGTACGTAACTATTACTACAACTTCAAGCAGGGGCGGAGCCAAGAATTTTTGTTTGGGGGGGCCAAGTTGCAACACTAATATATTTATCAAGACAACTCCATACACACATATAAATACACATGCTTTTTTTATTATATACACACTTTTTTATTTGATAAATTATATATATACACACACCCAACAAAAAAAGATCTTAATATTTTCAATCAAAATTATGTTTGATAGCTATCTTTCATAAAATTAATAAAATACATTTTCACAATTTTCATAGTGAAATTCTTAAAAAGTTTCATTTTCTATAAAAATTATCAAATTTTATAGTAAAATTATTCAATTGAACTAATGTAATTTTCAAACACAAGAATGATCCAAAACTTGGAGGAACAAATTAGGCTCCAAACATATTTGAAGTTATTTTGCTTTGACCCGTTGTGTGGCAACTAAAGAGACATTTCATGTGTAGTTTTAGTGACAATAATTTTTTAATGAGTCAATGACTTGTTAATCGCCACATAATAGATTGAAAAAGATAAATTTAAACATGTTTGGTGCCAAACTTTTTCAAATATTTAACAGATATAAAAACACATTTTACAATAAAAAATATAATTGCGAAAAATAAAATTGTCTCTATAACTATTAGACCATTTTTTTTTTTAAATCATCATTGGACTAATTCAAATACTTAGAGGGGGCCAACTCTTATTTTTGTAGACTAAATTTTGAAAACATTAAAATAATTATATATATAGTTAAAAAAATTTCAAAATTTTGGGGGGGGGGGGGGGGGCCATGGCCCCCCCACCCTTCAACATGGCTCCGCCCATGACTTCAAGTACACCATCAAGATTCCATATGAATGTATGCATAGAGACAAGGAATAGAGAAAGGAACTGCGGCAAGCAAGCTGGATTTTGCTGGAAAAATGACACCTGTTATGCTTCCCACCATATATTTACTCATGATTAGAATTTTCTCTATCACATCCCAGAATTTGTATTACTTGAACAAGTCCTGCCTCTGTGTGTATGTGCAGAGAAAAAAACAACCAGTGAAGCTTCGGATGAAGAATAAAGCACAGGTTTGACATCCCCGAACATGATAAGAAAACAGTGGGAAGCATAACAGATGTTTCATTTTGTAGCAACAGTGGATTCCGGCCACTCCACTTTGCTTTCTTCCTTTGTCTTCTTCTTTCCCATGCATATTTTGCTGCTGGTTCCTGGTGGCATTTTACTATTTTTACCCTAGCAGAATTGAGGCTTATTTGCACCTCTTGCATTAGCGCGGTATGAGCCTTTTGGGCTTGCCATTTTATATCTTGTTGGACCGGACCTGCTGGTCCTTTCTCCCCATTTTTTTACTGGATTCTGCTTGGCAACCTTGTTGGACCCTATTTTGTTCTTGCGCTTTTGGTCCTTTTACGGCTTATTTTACTCTTCAAGAATGGCCATTGTACCATGACTAACTCCTATGCGTTGCCTTTGCCCTAAAGAGGGCTTGTGGGGCCACTTTGGGCCTTATTCTTTATTTTCAATGGGTACCTGTTTGGGCTCTTGAATTTGGCCCAATTGTTTTTTCTTTGCTTCCTTTTTAACTTGTTCCTTGGGCCGGTTTTGGGCTTTTCCTTTCATTGGGCCTTTGGGCATGATTTAACAAAAACGGGTATCAACCCCTCCTTAGCGAGATTATGCAATATTTTTTTTAAGCTGTTATGTCATTAAGAAGGTTTGGTTCCTTCTGCTATCTCCTGTCATCAGCCTTGGCACCTTTGGAGCTCACTAATTAGATATGAAATGGAAAGAACTAAAGATTACACACATACATGCAATTATCATTTACGACAGTAACATGAATTTTGAGTTACATATGTAACAAACCATTAAGGTTGTAAAGAAATTTTACCATTATATCATTTTTTACAACTTTTCCCCCCTCTCAAGTTAAGAAAAATAGTTGCCCCACAAGTTCAAATGTTTGCCAAGAAAAAATGAATGCAATTCATTTGAATAATAGTACCTACTTTTACTTTGCAAAAGATCAACATTCAACAAAATATTTCCAAAAACACACGAATTTCATAAATCCAACTCTTGATAGACGTGTAAACCATATTAAAGGAAATGGGCTGAACTTTTGAGCTCCCAGCAAATGAAATCCTGAAATAGAACATCATCATAATCTGAATAAAGTTGTTCAACGGAAAAAAGATTTTGAAACTTACAATGTTACTCAAGTCAATAGATGGGTGAACGGGCGATTTCTATTGGGCTGGTGACATCATATTTCCAGTGTTCCCAAACTCAGAGATGCACATTTCGTTCTAAAAAAATAACGCAAATGACTGAATTGATTTAAAATAACATTTGGTAGTTTGGCCGCCGGCTTTTCTAGATTCTTATCTTCTCTAAGACTACACGGTTGCTACTTGGGATATTTTGATGGTCACAACTGTTCTCTTATTTTCAGAAGATTTCTCCATAACTGAAATGCAGGATATTATTTAAGCAAAATAGTGAATGTCTTTTAAAAGAAAAGTCTAGCTTCACATTTCAGTAACAATTACTTCTAAAAAATTTCATATATACTTTCAGAGAATTTGTATTTAGGGATAACTAATTATTATTGTTGCAACAAAATAATAATAAAATTTACAAACAAAAATAATGTAGAATTTTAAAGTTACGACGAGGTATATGATGCAACATGAGACTTTTCACAGATTTCTAAGACCTTTTGAACTGGTGGTATACACCCCAAATACCTCCGTCCCAACATTGGTTAAAATGTTGTGAAAAACACCTCAACAAAAAAGATCAACCACAAACCATTCCAAATCTCCTGAAAACAACAAAGGAAATGAAAAATAAATAAAAATAATCACCTTGGGGTTGCTGCTTACATCACGAGTGGTAGGTACAATGAAGAATTTAGTAAAATCCTTGTAGAATTGAAAGCCACCTTTAATAAATGCAACAACACGTTAATTGTTTTAGAAGGTTCAAAACAACAATCCTAATAAGTTTCATCTCAAAGAGGGGTAAAAAAAAGTTTCCCTAAAACTGTAGAGCAACCGTAATAACACATTAGATGCAACAATGAAAAAGGCTCCTCACAAATGAGAAATATATAAATTAAAATTAAAATCACATTTTTCCTTTCTATGAACAATAATGGTGGATATAGAAATTACATTGAGTGCATTGATAGATCAACTCTTTGCAAGGATGACTACATTCCTCACATGGAGGATGGTCTTTAGTTTCCCCAATGAAAGTAAGGGGGTGTGGGTGATAGTCAACTTTGTATACTACTCCAAACTTGAGTTTTGGGTATTTTTCAAGAATACAATTGGGATGAGTAAGATAACTACAATCTACATAGTTGTAGAACCAATGGTTTGGGTCTCATTTATCTTCACAATATCATAGTAATATTCATCAGAGTCAGCTTCAGCGATATCATAGAGTGTGAAGGGATTCTCATGTTGTTTGTACCTTGTAGTATATGGTAGTTTTGCGCATTTAAAGTCTAGTGCAAATTCACAAATGGTACAACGAAATACTTGATTACTTTTAGAACCACAACTACTGCAACTCTATTCATAGGTTGTGTTGGAGAGGATAAGTCGACGCTTATGACTTCCATGGGTAAGGATATCTAAGACCAAACTACATTGAACATCAAGGTAAAACATACATATCTCACAAGTATAGGTGAGGCCATTGCAAGGATGATCACATGCATGACACCAAAAAAATGTTTTCCATAAAAATTGATAGGCCAAAAATGAATTGACCTCTTGTGATGAATTAATTGATTAATTAGCCAACTTTATTAATTAATCAAATTAACATGTAAATGCATGATAGCACAAACAAATCACCAATAAACTAAGTATGCAGCGGAAAATAAAATGACTTGATGATTTGTTTACGAATGGGGAAAACCAACATGACAAAAACTCCACTTGGTGATTTTAAGGTTATCACTCTCGAAATTCCACTATTATCACAACAAGCAGTTACAAGTAAAGGAATCTTAGTACCTTATACCAACCTACAGTTGAACCCTTACCCCAATACACAATTGGACTTGTTCTGTAGTGACAATTTCTCCTTTTGATGCATGGCTCCCAAGTACGTGACTAACCAATTGTGCGAATCACAATACACAACTTCAATCACCAACTAGAGAAGGTTGTTGGCTGCAAAATTCTTCAGTTCATCCTAACGATGAAAATCAAGAAGATGCTTGGTCACAAAATCCTATGGTGCACAAACATAGCAACTTTTTCACAAGAAAGATGAACTAGGGTAAATTCTGTCCCCGGTCACAATTTGCTTGAACAAACTTTGCTCAACACTTGTGCAACTTGTGAATACTTTGACAACCCTTAAAATAATCCTTTTATATGTCTAGGGTTATGAGAAAAGAAGGTCCAAACACATAATCATGGATTAGAGTCAAAACAGAACTGGAATTTTGTTTTTCATAAACCTCGATAGATACCCTATCTATTGAATTGCTATTGAGCCATGGGGTTGAATAGCTCTACAAGTCTTAATAGATAGCTAGTTGTCGAGCTAGCTGTCGAGATTTAATGAACAGCACTTCTTCAACTTGAATCTTAGACAGACTTGCATAATTTTAACACTTGATCTTGAAACACAGTTTCTTGAAGTATTAAACACATCCTAGATCTACCCAATTACAAGTAAAGTGTGTTTTGTCAAAGGATAAACCAATTATATAAAATAGTGACATATGTTCCTAACAAGTGAATCACATATGTCCTAACAAATTTTATTGGGAGGAGGGTGAGTGGGTGTTAATGAAGTGAGTGTCACTTTTTCCTAGGTAATTAAGCACAAGATTTATGAAGAAAGAAACTACACTTTACACAACTATAAAAGGGAGGGAGAATGGTTTGTATGCACCCATCACATTTTTCATTATTTAGAGCCTTATCATTAGAAAGCTTTAAGTGATGCTCATGATTGAAGTGGTCGATTTCTGTGGCTATTTTAGTTCTGTCCTTTCCCAGTTTGATACATTTGACTTTGAAAGCTATTAAGTCAACAGATTGATTAGACTCTAGATCTTCATTCTCCTCTTCTTCAATGTCTAGCAAAATTTTATCCTTTATGTTGCACTCATTCGTTGCATAATCGATATGGACAATGAAATTGCATCTAGAGAAAGGGTAAAGCCCATAGTTTGTGTCCACATTCTAAACATAGAGACAACAGAAATGGGAAGTCGAATTGATGGACTTGAAGAGAATGGATAAGGTGGAAGGGTGGTTGTGATGTACAAATTTGACTGTGTGTGATAAAGAAGCACAACTTCTATGAATCTAGAAACCACTTACACAAATAGGGCACATCGTTACCCTCTTTGCCACAAAAGTCACAAGTGAACATGATCTACATCCAAATAAGGGTCAATGGGTGATCGTAGACTTTAGCTTCCATGGTGAGCGGAGAAGAAGTGCATCTAATGTGAATGTTAAAGTCATAATGGGAACACCAATAAGTGTATTAATTAAAAGATTCTTTGCAAAGTTTGCATTTGCTAAATTCTTTGTCTTTGCTATAATATGTCTCTTGGTGAAAGAGAATAAGTGGATGTATTGGGTGCAAGGGATGGTGAAACACAATGGGTAGTTCCACATATGATTTATAATGGTAGAACCAATTGCATTCTATGCAAATATAGCTAGGACCCAATATTGGTTCTTGGAACCCATAAAAAATATATCATTGTTTCCCATCATTATTATAGACCAAGGTATGCTTCAGATGGGAGAAATGTTGAAGCTCCATCTCTCTAAAGGTGTCTATGGGTGGTCTTGAACTTTAGTTGCTTTCATGGTGGAAAGCACATGTGTAAAAGTTAAAATCAAAACGGTAACAATAATAATTGTATTCATGGCGAAATTCTTTGCCAAATTCGCATTTGCTTTTTTCTCTCTCTGTAACCTCTCTTTTCATTATAGATAATAAGAGGATGTAATGGGTGCAAGGGATGGTGCAACCCAGGGGGTAGTTCCGCACATGATTTATGATGGCAGAAATTGCATTCTATACAACTATAGCTAGGACCCAACATTGGTTTGTTGCACCCATAACAACGGCTTCCACTTCTCTCATTTTGATTGAAGACTAGGGGATGGCTTGGATGGGAAAAATGTTGAAGCTGCTGCTCCATCTTCTTCTATCACATGCATAATCACAATCAATATCTAGAAAATGAAAAAAAAAAAAATAGAACAAGGATAATTTAAATTTAAATAAGAAAGAAATGTGGAAATTGCTTTTAAGTTTGATAGCATTTTGTTATTGCTCAATTTTAGTGTGAGACAGATTTTGATGTTTTCTTGTGAGATTTAGGTGGTGATTCTAGGGTTTTAAGAATGATGAGAGGTTTTGCAAATTTGGGTTTGTGTAGGTGTGAGATTTGACTGAGGGGTGCATGTGAGGTGTTTGATTTTGGTCTAATAAGTAAAGATGTTGGATTTGGAATGAAATTAAGAAATGATTGTTCAAAAGGCATCTATCAAAGAGATTAAATTCTATAAGGTAGTGGAAAACCCAAAATTTACACCCTCCAATCTTAACATGTCACATCATTTTATCACATATTAAAGAATAAATATAACCACACCCAATCAATTCTAATACCCAGTTGAAAAACCAACCAAATTGGAAGTTTATTGAGATGTTATTAGGTGTTGTAGGATGTATTAAGTTTCAAGTAAAATGTTGACGTGACAATCTCTTATTAGATGGTGTAAAACATGAGTCATATACTCCATCCTTATCAAATTTGGACTTGTCAAAAGTAGGTTGCTTATTTTGTTAGATGATATTAATAATGAAACTCGTGATTTAGTGTCCTAAACTTATAATTTTTAGCGAATTGGAGCACATGTAATACTAATATATCTCCCTTCTCAACAAAAAAGAAAAAAGTGCTGATACATCTCACAAAAATATAATGTTAATTTATAAAAAAAAGTGTAAATTAACAGCTAAAGAGACCTAAAATTTTACTGCATTAACATCTATACGACAAATTTTGAGCAAGCAAGCAAGCTATTGTTTATGAATAGCAATAGAACACATACATACGAACAAGTTTGCAGAAATAACCATCAATACTTACAACAAGAAGATTCTAATTTTGACTTCAAAACGCACTAGTGGAAGCTTCCAAGTTAGTCTCAATTTCGATTTTGTAAAAAAACCTAAGTTCATTTGGAGCTTATCTATACCTTTGAAAATATATAGGAGGGGTGTTACTTTTTTACGATAAAAATGTTGCTCATTATTTCATCAAATTATAACAAGTTTGTAGAAAATAATGATAAGTTATTTTGTCTTAGAAGAACCTTCTCCAACACAAAAGAAAAGGAACAAAGGAAAAAAGAAAAAGAAAAAAAAAAAGAGAGAGGCAAGTAAGCAAGGTAATTATGATTTATGCTTGCTTGAGAACTTACATTTACATACTCCTCTCTCTCTCCATGTCCAAACTCCATACTTACATTTCACTCTCTATCTCTTCTTTTTCTTTTTGGTGATCAGAACATGTCCGTACTAAGGATTTATTTTCTCAGTCATTTATGAAATTTCTTTGCACATCTCCATCTAGGTATACATGCTTGAGATTTAGTAAATTTTAATGTGGAATTTACAACAAAAAAATTAATTGGGAAATTTCCAATATTGATTTCCTTTGATTATGTTAACAAGAAAGGTAATTTCAAATATTTGGTATAATTTTAGGTGTGAGATTTTGAAGCATCCAAATTGTAGCTCAAGTTTTACAGACATTATTATTGTCATACCATCAACTAATCCAACACTATTTCTCTCATGGGCAAGACTAAAAATATGTCTGGGGCATTCAAACTTTTTAAAATGTCAAACTTTATCTATATATGTTTCAATTTAATTTTGAAACAAGTATGTATCTTCCCCCAAACTTTCTTACTCTTATTTGATCCTCTTAATCTTGTTTATATATGTTAGAGATATTTTAACCTAACAATATTGGGCTTGGGCCTATATTATTAGACTAATATGTCTCTAACAATATAATAATTACTTTATACGCATAATCTTGAAATTTCAGTTCCCCCCTAATTACTCCTCAATAATTTAATTTTCACTCCCCCCATCCCTGCCCCCATTTCCATCGGCTATTAAAAAAATTATGTGAAAATTGAGAGATAGGAATAAAGAAATATAGAAAAGCAAAGAAGAAAAAGTAAGATACTAAATCTAGATCTAACCCAATAGTATGCTTTTCTTTCTCTAATAAGATACACTATTTAGTTGTGTTTTCTTTAGAGGAATAAATTTTTTTTTTTTTTTGGGGGGTAAATTACTATTTTGGTCTCTAATGTTTATACCATGTGTCGATTTAGTCCTTAGAATTTTAAATGTGTCAGTTTATATTTATTTATTTATTTTTGATGGGACAAATGTGTCAGTTTAGTTTCTAAACCTTTTGGTTTGTGTCAAAATAATCTTTGTTGCTAAATGATGGATGAAAAATGCCAATGTCGTGCCCACTTAAAGTGTCACGTGGCCTAAAAAAATATTTTTACACAACCAACATATGTTGAAATAATTTTTCAAACCACCTCCACCTCCAAACATCCATGCACCGAGGTTGAGCTAGGGATTTTTCAAACCCTTTGATATTCTAAATTATTGTAGATCAAGATTAGATACATGCTAAGCTATTCAAACTACTATAAAATAATTTAAGGTTTAAACACTCATTCTTTCTAATGTCTTGGATCGTGTTGATGCATTTCTCAACTAGTGAGGTGTGAATGGCTTGGCCTACCGTGGTCTCCACGGCTACAACTTTGATTAGACTAGGTCAGGTTTGGTAGATAAGCATGATGATGGGTGTGGCGCAAGGAGGAGATGAGTGGAGTTGTTAAGGATTTGAGGCCAGTGAAAGTGGAGAGAGAGACGCGGTGGTGGTGAGAATTAGCACAAACTAAGAGGGCTTAGGATAGGGTCAGAGATGAAGAGGAAGCCAAGGCTCAGCCTCGACGCAAAGAAATTCAAAAACAGAGAGAGAGAGAGAGAATTATTGAGGGCTGTATGATGGAGTCATTGAAGTTTGGTTTTGTTGTCAGAGTTTTTTGCAAGGAAAGGTCGACATTTTCGATGCTCCATTGGCAGAGGTGGAGGTGGTTGGATGACTGGTTGAAAGTCAAATCTGTTAGGAATACTGAATTCAATAGTATTGTATTTCATAGTAAAAGAATATACATGAGTGCCTTTATATAGACGGTAGATGTGTGTAGTACAAGAAAGAGTGTAGTGTAAGTATGTGTGCTATACTATACACGTTAACAGCCCCCCTCAAACTCAAGGTGGGTGTGAGACCAACTTGTGGTTGTCAATCAAAGCATGAAGGTGTCTCTTAGGTTGTGACTTAGTGAAGATATTTGCAAGTCGATATTTGGAGGAGACTAAAAAGAGCTTGAGAGCACCATGGACAAAATGAGAACAAATAAAATGACAATCAATCTCAATGTGTTTAGTACGTTTATGGAAGACATCATTGTGGGCAATATGAATGGCACTATAGTTATCACAATAAAGAGGAGTAGCAGAGGATGTGGACACATTTAAGTCTTGAAGAAGCCATCATAGCCAAAGGAGCTCAGATGTGGTATCAGCAAGGGCACGATATTCTGTTTCAGTACTGGAGTAGGTCACAAGAATTTGTTTCTTACTTTGCCAAGAAATCAAAGAAGAACCAAGGAGAAAGTAATAACCAGTTGTGGACCTACAATCAGTGGGATCTTTTGCCTAATCAGCATCAGAGAATGCACAGAGAACAAGAGGAGACTGGGCTGAGTAGAAAAGGCCATTGAAGAGAGTGCCTTCAAGTATCGAAGAATGCACAAAATAGTAGCATAGTGAGTCTATCGTGGAGTAGACAGATATTGGCTCACCTGATGAACAACATAGGAAATGTCTGGACAAGTAATAGTGAGATAAACTAGGCTGCCAACCAATCATCTGTAAAGAGAGGGATTGGACAATGGTTTCCCCCTCGATGGAGTCAAATGCGCATTAAGTTCAATTGGAGTGTCAACTGTCTTGCTATCAGTGAGTCCAGCTCGAGAGAAAAGTTCAGAAGCATACTTGGCTTGAGTAATATAAAAACTATCTGTGGAATGAGTGATTTCAAGACCCAAGAAATAGTTGAGATGTCTAAGATTTTTCATCTCAAATAGCTGATTGAGAAAATCATTGAGTTCTTGAATGCCACTATAGTCATTAACAGTTATGATCATATCATCCACATATTGCAAAATGGTGCCTTTGTCAGTGCGACGAAGTAATAATGCAGAATCATAAGGACTGGCAGACTGCCTAAGTCCTCACTACTAATCGTTTTAACTAGGGTTTTCAAAATTTTAAATTCTCCTTCATTTTCTCAGCCTCCAATCACGTTTTAATTGGTTTAATCGGTAAGTTTGCTATGGTTCTTCGCAGTTTCCTTCATTTTCTCAACCTTCATTCGATTTTCTCTTGGTCTCCCATCTCTCAGCTGCTGTATTTTGCTCAGGTAAGCACAATCTCTATCTCTCTCTCTCATTTTTTACTTACACCGGTTGAGATGGTGGTAACCCCAACTGGGTCTAATGTTGATTTTGTTGGGTCTAACTATTCTGGTGAATCCACTGTAGTTATGCACTTGGGGTGTTTGATAAAGAGTCCCAGAGCTTGAAGATTGTTCCTATTGCCTTTGACAAGGTGGAATTTTCCATTTGATTTGATTAGAAAGTTTTAAGATTTGGGTTTTTTTGTTTACTGTTTGGTTGCTTTGAAAATGTGGGATAAGTTTGCTTATTTGCTCATTTGGTTATGTGTTGTTTGGTGGCTGATGGGTTGTGGAATGTGTAGTTGTTTACCATTGGGTTGTTGATGAAATTTTGGAGTTTAACTTGGCTTTTGTTGTGGAAATTTGAGCTTGTTGTCTTTGAGTACTAAGGTAATTTTTATTACATACTGAGTAATGGATAGGAGGGAGTTTATGTTTGCATTTGGTTTGGGAATTTTAATTCGGTTTTCTTTGATTACCCCAGTAATATTAGTTGATAATGAAAAATTGGGTGAAGATCTTGCATTGACTTTATAGCTTTTGGAATAGAAATGATTTGGCCTTGAATTAACATGTTTGTTTTTGGCATGATGGGAGTAAAGGGGTTTTGCTAGTACGGAGATTCTTGCAAATATGTTCATCCCAAGAACAATGAAAACTGTTAACAATGATACTATTAGATAACTAGCTTTATCAAACATCAGTGACAGGCTTTGTGGATAACAATCAGTCACCAATTATCCTTGGAAATCAGTCGGTTGGAGGCTTATTTAACTATTGTTCTACTCATATTTCTTTCAAAAAATTTCTTAATGATTGCTGTAATTCTTATACATATTAAAGTTTAACAGGTCTATATATTCATCCTGCGTAGATGGCCATTGCTTCCATTGTTCACCTCTATGTGTTTCCGGCAAAACCTTATGAGCTAATAGGGGACCGTTTCCCTGGAAGTATTTCAGTTCTCGGAGACTATTCTGTTGACTGTCCTTATGAGTTTGATGTGATGTTCAAGTTATTTATTTTTCATAAAGTCAGTGTTTTGCATAGTGGGAGCTTTGTTTATTGAGTATACAACTTCTGGGTCTATTCAAGTTTGGATTTTGGCTTGCGGGTTTTGGAGGATAATATGACTAAGATGGTCAGATATCTTGTTGTGATAAGTTTTGTATTTTATGAAATGGAACAAGATAGGCCAACAAGGGCCACTGGTTTTTTTTTTTTTTTTTTTTGGAAAACTAACCAGTTTTGATATAGATACTAATGTATGATTCAAAAACCTTTTCGTCTTCAGTCTGCTATTTGTGCTTCAGTGCAATTTAGTTTTCTGGTTTCGTGTATATAGTAACTCGCATTCATGTTGAACACCAAAGCATATTTCTATGCCTATGATTCACATGGCTTAAAAGCTGATTTGTCAATGTCAAATTATCGATCACCAGGTGGGTGTCTAGTTATCTTGATAGGTGTTTTTGTTATGCATTAGGAATTTTTACCTAATTGGCAAAACCTGCCAATATTTTAGTTTGTACCCCGTCACATTTGAGTGCTTTTGGGGGTATTTTGTCAACATGGGAAAGAAAAGAGAAATATGATTATATGAAGATATGATGTGCGGAAATGGGCACCGATGTTCAATTTAATAATGTAGTAGTCAAAGAAAAAATAATTAAAGATCACCAAAAGTTAATAATCAATTTATTGATGACCACTATGTTTATACTAATGTTAATAATTCTACAATATATGTTACTAAACTATATAAACCTATTAAATATTTTAAGCTTCTGGTCCAAAATATAAAGCATTACATTCCAATTTTTTTTGTAGGCCATGGTGGTCCTTACTCAAAGCCTTGTAATTGGATACTACAGGTTCCTATTGTCTGCCACCAGACACTTGCACTACTAATTGCCACTTGTCAACCATTCAATTTACTAAAGTTGACTAGTTGTTTTTTTCAATTACCAAATACCTACTCCATTTACCTAAACAACTAAAAATATAACGAAATAAATAAAATAAGAGAAATGTAAATCTTCCATTATAAATTTATAAATGGTTTGGTCATTTTTTGGGTATCGGGGGTATTTTGGTCATTTTTGGGTTTTGGGGATATTTTGGTAATTTTAAGGTTTTGTGGGTATTTTGGTAATTTTTAGGTTTTGGGGGTATTTTGGTAATTTTTTTGGTTTTGGGGGTATTTTGGTAATTTTAAGGTTTTGGGGGTATTTTGGTCATTTTGTGGGTTTCAGGGGTATTTTGGTAATTTTTTAGATTTCCAGGTTATTTTGGTCATTTTTTTGGGTATCAAGGGTATTTTGGTCATTTTTTAGGTTTTGAGGGTATTTTGCTAATTTTAAGGTTTTGAGGGTATTTTGGTAATTTTTGTGGTTTGGGGGTACTTAGTAATTTTTAGGTTTCGGAGGTATTTTGGTCATTTTTTGGGTTTCGGAGGGTATTTTGGTAATTTTATAGGTTTCCCGGTTATTTTGATAATTTTTAGGTTTTGGGGTATTTTGGTCATTTTTTAAGATTTTAGAGTACTTTGGTCATTTTTTACTTTAGTGGCATTTTGGTAATTTTGATAATTGGGCAATTGGGTAGGTTAGGGTTTACCCATAATAATTGGGTTGGGTTGGGTTTGGGTTAAAAGCAATTAGTTAAATGGGTTTTAATGAGTAAATGAGTTTTTATATACTCAACCCAATTATGCTCACCCCAAACTCACCCAAACCCACCCATTTGACACCTCTACGGCAGTGTAACCCAAGCGAAAAATGGTGGAGCTGAACTTGGTAAACCAAGCTCATGGAGTTTGTTTAAGGCTATAAAGTGCATGTTGAAGGTGACAAACTTTACTTGATTCAACAGAGAGACCAGGAGGAGGTTGCATATAAACTTCTTCACTTAAATCTCCATTAAGGAAGACATTTTTAACATCCATCTTAAAAATGTCCCATTTACTAGCAGCAGCAACAGCTAAAAGGGCACGAGCAGATGAGATACGAGCAACTGGAGCAAAGGTCTCCTCATAATCAATCCCATACTCCTGTGTAAAACTTTTCGCAACAAGACAAGCCTTATAGCGCTTAATGAACCCATTAGAGCGAATTTTGATCTTGTAGATCCACTTACAACCAACCATAGACTGTTCAGGAAGGAGAGTAACCAAATCCCAAGTATGGTTTTTGGATAATGCATTAAGTTCCTTTTTCATCGCAATTTGCTATAAATGGTCAGTGGAGGCCTCAAGACAGGTGTGAGGCTCGTGGAGTGTAGCAAGGGTAGTGTAATAATGATAGTTAAGTAAATATGCAAGAATGGATCTTACTTGGGTTGAGTGACGAGGTGGAATGTCTTGTAGAAGATCTACAGGTGGAGCAGGAGCAGGGGACCCAGGCGTAAAGTGGGGTAGCTCGTCATCAACCTGTTCATCTTCCACCTGTCCAGGAGAAGCATAAAAAATATCTGGAGGTTGGATAGAGAAGTCCAAAGGAGGATTAAGAGTATTTGTAGAAGGAACATATGACTTGTCTAGAAAGATTTCTAAAACAGAGGAGGTAGTCAGGGAAGAATGAAAGTGAGAGAGTTCAACAAATAAGCGGTGTTCCTAGAAGACAATATTACAGGAAACACAAAGACAATGAGAGACAGGATCATAACACCAATGCCTCTTTTGAGTTTCACCATAGCCAAAGAAACAACAAAGTCTAGATCGAGGCTAAAGTTTGTTATGCTCATGAGGCTGAAGAAGAACGAAACAAGTAGAACCAAAGAAGTAAAGGTGATGATAGTTAGGGGGTGACCCAAAAAGGCGCTCATATGGAGATTGATTATGGACGGCAGTGCTTGGAATGCAATTAATAGCATAAACAACATGAAGAGTAGCTTCACCCCAAAATGGGGCAGGAACTTTGGTAGAAAGAAGAAGAGCATGAACAGTGTCAAGAATATGAAGAAGTTTTCATTCCGCTCGACCATTTTGCTGAGAGGTACCTGGACAAGTTAGATGATGTACAGTGCCATAGGAATGCAACAGAGCTTGAAAAGCATATTGAGTATATTCAAGAGTATTATCAGATTGAAAAATTTTGATATGTTTGGAGAATTGAGTTTCAATCATTTTTGCAAAGTTACTGTAGATTGGTAAAATTTCAGAACGAGATTTTATAAGAAAAATCCAACTATAACGAGAATAATCATCAATAAAAATAACAAAATATCGAGATCCACCAATACTAGTAACAGGAGAAGGTCCCTAAACATCAGAATGATAACTCAAAAATACAATTAGAGATAGATTCACAATTATTGAAAGGCAAAGCTGGTTGGTTTCCTAACTGGCATGAAGTACAATCAAAATTATCTTTGGACACAGAACCTAATAGACCCTTAGAAGCTAACTGTTGTACATGAGAAGAGGGTGCATGACCAAGACGAGAATGCCAAAGTGCGAGAGAAGGTAAGGAAGAAACCGCAGTAACTGCAGCAGCAACTAATAATGCCTTAAAATGTATAATTGTTATATATTTATATGAGCGTTATCTCCTTATTACTATACTTAATTTGTATAATTAAGCCATGATTTGCATTAGTCCTGATTATTTATCTTTACATAATTTCTTGAATAAGATGTCATTCATTGCGTGTAATTATCTACTTGCAGGAAATCATGTGAAAAAGATGAGTTTATAAGAGTTTGTGAGAGAATGGAGGCCAAACTAGAATTAAAGAGGAGTTAAAGAACCATGCTTAAATATCTAAGGAGGTGCAATTGGAGTGCTTGGATCATCTACCATGTTTGGAAGCCAAATAAGGAAAGAAATCAAAGAGGCAGAATCTGAAAAGGAAAAATCAGATTTGAGCACTGATCAGTATTTTGGGTATACCTCTCTCCTAAAAAATCCAATTAACACAAGACTAGATGGGTTGGAACCATGACTTAAATATCTACAATTTTTCAGTTTTGAGTTTTTCTAAATTCTCAATTTTTGAAGGCCGAAATCAACTCACAAGTTACTACTATAAACCTAGACGGAAATTAAAATAGTAAAAGTTATTTTTTCTTGGGACACTTGGATGTTAAGGTTTTGAAGGGAGGCGGTATAGATCAAATTTTGGAGAGAAAACCTTGTATTTTTCTTTCTCAAATGGCAACCTAAACTCTTTGCTAGGGCTAGGGGTTATGTTTCTTCTATACGGTATGAATATTCAATGTGATTCTTTCTACGATTTTATCAATAACATATTTGATTGTTCAATTAGATTTCTTTTGATGTTTTAGTTCTTCCATACTTTTAGTAAGTTCAATAATGTTTTTCTTATTGTTTATATGAATTTCTAATAGTTTCAAATAGAAATTAGGTTTCAAAATGAATGAGTTTTTCTGAAAACTTTTCTAACTGCATTATTAATCTAGGTTATCATTCATTCTTGAATTGTCTCAGTTCAACCAAATCATAAGTATTTAATTGTAAAAGAACAATCATTTCTAGAACAATTTTCATAATGCAATCAAACACTTGAAAATATTTTCCTTTCCCGAAAATATTTTACACCTGAAAATATTTTACACTTGGAAAATATTTTACATTCAACCAAACGCAGCCTTAGTAGATGAAACTAAATGCATGGCATTTAAAATGTCTTGAGATTGGCTTTGCAAAGCTTGACAAAATTTATCAGTAATCTCCATAGTTTCCTTCTCAAGATGCAAGATGAAAAGAAATTCAAATTAAGTTAAACCCTCATAAGCATAGTTTTCAGAACCGGACCGGGATGAAAATCGGTTTTTTAAGCATAAAGAACCGGATTTTTTGTTATTTCCATGAACCGCTAAAACCGGGGTTGGACCGTACGAACCGGTGAGAACCGTGCGGTCCAACCCCTTAGCAATTTTTTTTTTTTTGGGATAATTACAGCAAACCCACCTGAGGTTTGGCCCGTTTACACTTTACCTACCCGTGGTTTAAAACTTATCACTTTGCCTACTTGAGGTGCCTTCCGTTAGAGATCTGTTACCCATCTCTCCCTTTGCCGTTAGAAAAACACATTTTTAGAGAAAAACAAACATAACAAAGATCAAAAAGTTAGGGTTTTTTATTGCTTAAGAACTTCGTCCATTTATGGTTGCTGCCCTCTTTTTCTTCGAGCAATATCATCAGAGAATTCAAAGCCTTCTTCGCTCGACGAACCTATCCATCTCCAACTGGCCTCTGCTCCAATGTGGCCACAGCAATCTCAGCTAGCTTCTGGTAATTCCTCACGGTCTCGACAGCATGAGACACAGCATTACAAACATCGAGAGCTTTCACCACTCGATCGTGGAACTCAAGGACGAGTTTATCAAGTGGGGGCTTCGAAATCTGAGAAGGGTCCCAACCCAATAACAAAATGGCCTTGTACTCAGCCTCGCAGCACAGAAACACGTCGAGGAGTTTGTGTAGCCACGAGATGGATAGGAGCCCATCGCCTAAAGTGTCCTCGGATTGAGACAACAGATCGGCGAAACTATCCGCCACATGTTTCTGAAAAAGCTCGAGGTCCTTCAGCTCTTGTTCATGGTTACCATCCATCGAAACCACTTGGTTTCGATGGATACTGATTCGATTTAGAAATGAACCTTGATTATCTGTTGCAGGCATTGCTGATGGAAAATAAAAATTTTGGATGAAGAAAGTGACAGAGTGGAATAATAAAATCGTTTTCTTTGGCTTAAAAGTGAGAGAGGAAGAGAGAAAAGAGGAACTAAGAGAAGGCAAAAAATCTGAAACGGAGATTGAGGAAGAACAAGTCAGAGAGAGAGTTTGAGTTATGTAGTTTTAAGGCGAAGTTCTTAAGCAAAAAAAAAAACCCTACCTTTTTGATCTTTGTTTTGTTTGTTTTTCTCTAAAAATGTGTTTTTCTAATGGCAAAGGGAGAGGTGGGTAACAGATCTCTAACGGAACGCACCTCAGGTGGGCAAAGTGATAAGTTTTAAACCACGGGTAGGTAAAGTGTAAACGGGCCAAACCTCAGGTGGGTTTGCTGTAATTATCCCTTTTTTTTAACAATTTTATTCTACTTAATTAAATTATCCATCTCTTACAAGGAATAAAAAAAAAATTATAATTAAAATCCTTCAAAGATATTCAACTTTATTTCAAAAATTAATCATAAATTTTAATGTTTTCATGGTTATTATTTTATTTTATTAACTTTCTTATTTAATTATTAAATATATGCTTGAAAATTATTAAATTTCCCTCACATATATAGATATATTGTCAATTTTGCTAGTTTTATAAATTTAATATATATATTTAGACTTTAATTAATTAATTATTTAATTATGACGTCATCACGGTTCGATCCCGGTTCGACCTCGGTTCGACCTCAAAAACCTTGAACCTCTCCTTTTAACGGTTCAATGAACAGTCCGGGTCTGAAAACCTTGCTCATAAGCGGATTCTGCTTTTGCCTAATGTTCTCCATCAATTGCATCATCAATTATATTTTGTAAAACTTCAACAGTTGAAGTAAACATCCTTAATAAGCTAGAAACTATCTAAAATGTGAACTCCAACATGTTTCTACAGGTCGTTGTAAAGTGCCAATTTGATTGAGTCGACTTCCAGTCTCAAGCTTTTCAAGATCAATCAAACGTGCTATTTCATTAGCATTGGCAACTTTCAATTGCTCATTGCGCTTGCATGAAGCATTAACAATTTTGATCAGAAAAAGCAAATGTAAGAAAAAAATGACTAATGGGAACAACTTGTTTTGATACTTTTACTAATGCCAATTGTAAGCAATGTGCAAAACAATGGATGTAGTAAGCATATGAGCAATCATTCAAAATCAAAGCTTGTAATTCATTTCACATACCTCGCCTGTTGCTTGCTCCATCATATCCTTCCCCTCGAATATTTTGTATATCTAAGCAATGTTGAGGTAACAAAGAATATATCCCCTTCTTTAGAGTCAAAGCAGCAATGTCAACAACATGAATAAGCCTTAAAAAACGTTCTTTCACAAAGCCTTCTGCATCAACATATCTAAAAATCACAGCCATTTGCTCTTTCATGGACTCATCACGAGCTTCATCAACCATTATGCAAAACTTTGCATCACCAATTTCTTCCCGAATGACCTTCTTCAATTTGATTGAGTAAACATGTAGAATTTCCCTTTGAATCCTAGGTGATGTGTAGGTTGCCTTTTTGGGAGCTTTTTCTATTATTTTAGCAACCTTCTCATTCCAAAAAGTCACAATACCCAATGATTCTAAAAAGTTGCCACGATTTAATGAAGTAAAACTTTTATCTCGACCTTTAAAAGCTATAGCTTGAAAGGCAAGATATCGGACAATAAAAACTGTGGCCTTCAGTTGCAATCGATTATTTGCAATTTGTTCAGTAGTGAAATGATTAACTACCCTTTGTAAATGTTGCCATTGGTTCATCAAATCCTTACACATTTGCTCAGCAACTCTATGAACTGAGTTAGGATCTTTTCCTATATGACCTTGAAAATAACAATCTTTGCCCCCAACCTTTTTCCAATTTCTAAATCCACCAATAATGAATGTATTTTGTCCCATAATCCCATTGGAATTATAAAAGACAAAGCATGGTAGACAATAAGCTGCATCCATCGTAGGAGAATATTCAAGCCATGTTGAATAATTTCCAAACCAAGAAGCTTGAAAGTTACAATTGTGCTTTCCACTTTTTTTGAATGTCGTTAGAGGAGGTTGGTGCGGACCTTTTATAATGTAAGCCCGTCGAATTTCATCACGTTGATTAACATGATATTCCAATATTTGTTTGCGTGTTCCGGGATCATAATCCAAAGAATCAAGGTCAATTCTTTGAAATTGTGTTTGAGAGATTAGAACATTGACATTTTCCGGAATTGGAACATTGACATTTTTCGGAATTGGAACATCAAAATTTTCTAGAATTGGAACATCTACATTTTCTGGAATTGGAATAGCAACATTAGTTATTGGCAATTCCACATTGACTTCAGAAGAATTTGAAGTTAAACCTTTTTTTTTGAAAAAATCAAGCATTGTAGTTGATTTTTTCATGATCTACAAATAAAATAAAAATCATATAAGAATCACCGTTATTTTCTTAAATTTGTGTGACAATTTTCTATATTATATGATTTGTTTTTTTCTTTTTGTCTTTGGTCTACCTTTCAGCCTTTATTTATGTCTTTGTGTTTGGTTGGTTTGCCTTTATTTATGTCTTTGTGTTGTCTCTCTCTGCCTTTATTTATGTTTTTGTGAATTTTGTGTTGTCTCCATCTTTCTAATTTTGAGCCACTAACCCAATGAATCCCACTACTGACACTGCTAACAAAAACTTTTCTTAACTTTTGACCTTTTTTTTTCTTGTCACTTGTTCGTTGCCGAACTCCACTTGTCCCTTTTATGCCCAACTACCAGTCAACAAAGAAAAAGCTATCTCTATAACTCTACTCTCTCTCTCTCTATCTCTCTTATCTATATAATGCAAGAGAGAGAGTCACAAACATAGAGTGACAGTCACAAAGCCAAAAGGCCAAAAAAAAAAAAACACATATTCTCAGATCACAAGCATAGTTTCTTAGATTCTAAAAAACACAGATTCTCATATTCTCAATAAAAACACAAACATGAACAAGGCACAAGCATGAAGCATAGTTTCTGTGAATCTTAGATTCTCAGACCACAAGCACAGATTCCCAGTTATCACAGTGATAAGAGTAAATACCTGTGAGTGTGATAAGTCTTCGTGGGTGGCGGCGGCAAGTAGGTCTCGCATGGTGGCATCGGTTTCGCGGGCGTGGGTACAAGATGATTAGATAAACTGATGAAGATGGGTCTCCGCTCCGGTCTCGCAAGCTTCATGGGCCATGGCGTCACGCTGTCACTGACACGGCTCAGGCTCTCTATCTTTCTGTCTCTCTCCATCACGGCGACACTGACACGGTCTCCTCTCCGATCAAGATGAGTCTCTCTGTCTCGCCTTTCTCTCTGCCTCACTTTCCTTTTTTTTTTTTTTTTGTTCTCTGTTTTATTTTGGACTACTGAGACTTGAGCTGAGTTTTTTTTTACATGGGTCATGGGCTCCTGGCCAGGTGATGGGCTAAGGGTCATGATTTTTGGGAGGGGCCTAAGCTAAAAACTCAGGGGCGCCCAAGCCCTTTTTTTTTTTTTTTGGGCCTAAGGGGGACCCCAGGCCCCCTTAGCCTTCTACCTGGGTCCATCCTTGATTCCAAACCTCAACCACCAAGTAAAGACTAAAAGAATACCATTAGAAGTCTCACTTTCACAAAAGATAATATTCATGATATGCCTTGCAAGTTAAAAGAGAAAATAAAAGTAAGAGATTTTCAGCTTTCATATAGGAAAGTAATGAACTAAGATTTTTTTATTTTTTATAATTGAATAGTTGTGGTGGGAGAATTTGAACTCTAAATATCTTTGTTATAAACATTAAGAGATTCTAATCGAGCTATAAAGTTCTTGTTATAATAAATTAAGACAATGGATTCCGAGTAGTACAAAGCAAGGATGCTTGAGAGATAGGAGGAAATTGATAAATTTTAGAAAAAGGTAAATCTGAAAGAATTTACTAATTTTGAAATAGAAAAGTAAAGTAAAACTGTTTTTTTTAATTTTTAAATTTTTTTTTTTGGTAATGACTATGACCATGCAGGTAAGGTACATCGAAATATATATATATATATATATATATATATATATATATATTATTTATGCAAAATTACCATTTTGGTCTCTTACTTTTTGGGGTTATTTTTAATTTGAACTCTACTTTTTTAAAGTAGTCAATTTAATCCATGTTATTTTTAATTTAATGTCAAGTTAGTTTTTACCTTTAACTTAGTAACAAAAAATGTTTATGTGACAAATAATGTGTATTGCTGACACATTTTAAAGCTTACATGGCTAATAAAATAATGGGTTTAACTTACCTCCCATACTTTTTAACTGGAAATATTCTTTTATTTTAAATATATAATGACAAATGATAGTGAGTTTTAATCTCTACATTTTATTTAATTAGTAGGTGACGTGACTGTTTCTCATTAAAACAAAAGGAAATTCCTCTAAAATAATAATAAAATTTTTTAATAGACATTAAAACTGTCACCTTAGCATTTAATTTAAAAATCCAAATAACAAAAATAATAAAATGAATAAAAGATAAAATTCTTTCCTTATCTCTAAAGTTCTAAAAACGTACTTTACGAAGAAAATCTCTCTGTCATTTTTCCCTTATTTGAATTTTGAAACCAATTGAACTGACCAACACAAAAAATTCCAACCCAATTCCACCAAACCCTAGATCGATCTATCCTTGCTGGGGAGATCTATTCGAAATTTCTGCCAAAACGTTTCTTGGTATGTACATAGAGCTCTCGATATGCTACATAACTACAATTGCAAACATATTTTAAATAAGTTCCATTTAGGATCTGATGCCAAAATTTTCATTTATTTTGGTGTGTGGGTGTGAAGGTTCAACAAATGGTAGGGGAGGGATCAAACATTATTGGTGTGAGGAACAGAGCTGCAGTACAGGAAATTAAAATTAATATTTTTTTTTTATATGCTACCGACAGAGTTATTTATATATTTCCATCCACGCTCTGGTTAATTTGTGTTTGCTGGTGTGTTTGGTTGCTAAGAAAAAGATGAAAAAAAAAAAAAAATATTTTTATTGCTTATTCATTTTATTTATTTGTACTTTTTTTTTTTTAAATTTATTTATTGTTTGCAATTTCCTTCTGTCTTTTCTTTAATGCCTTGAGTTTTAATCTTATATTAATCAGTATCATATGAGATTGGGTTTTCAAGTAGCCGCCATTGTAGCTTGAGCTTGCTCGTAGTAGTCACGGAGTAATTTAGAAAAAAAAAAAAAAAAATTATGGACGATTTATTTTGACCTTATTTTATGCTCTCTTTAATTTTCTAAATTCACTTTTTCTTTTTCTTTTACATTTCTTGATTGTGGGTCACCGAGTGAATCTGTTCGAGTTCTAAAGCAGGACCATGAAACACGTTGTAACACCACTTATGTCAACACGAACACTTTACCTTTTTGGTTTCTCAAAAAAAAAAAAAAAAACCTTTATCTTGTCATTCATAAGTGTTTCCTTAAATCCACATGAAGATACGGCCTACGCAACAGTAATAATACTAAAATTCACAATTCCTCCGTCATCTGGATAGTTACCATTAATCCTAAACTTATGTTAGTCACATACATTAAAAAAAAAAAAAAAACAAATTAGACAGAAGTACAAATAAAACTCTTTTTTGAAACTTTAGGAATTAAAATTGCTCATTTGAACATTTGAAACATTGAATACTAAAAGGGCTTAATGAGGAAACTTTAGGTACACAATGTTTTTTTAAAGAAAAAACAAATTATGACCTTATGCTATTTTCTCTCTTTAATTTTCTACATTCACCATTTTTTTTTTTTAATTTTTAATTTTTTATTAATTATTATTATGGGTTTCAGTACCATGTAGTGAATCTGTTTGGAGTTATAAAGCAAGAACATGTAACATGTTGTAACACCACTTGTATGAATAATACACTATCACTTTACCTCTTCACTCATAAGGGAGCGTTTGGTTCGCTGTGATGCGTTTTTGATGTGATGATTACAATGATGTAATATTAAGATTTTTTTGTTTATTTTACTTTTTCTAATATTACCATAATTTAAAATTACAAAATATATTATACAATACCTTAATCTCATTACTTTCCTAAACGATGTAATGTTGGATTCTTGTCTTGAGATTATATTAATATAATATTACAATAATATAATATTACAGTGTAATATAACATCACGACAAACCAAACACCCCTTAAATGTTTCCTTAAATCCACGTGCTTATAATGACTACACATTAGTAATAGTAGTGAAATCTACAATTTCACCGTTCTTTGCATGGTTACCATTAGTCTTAAACCTTTTTTAGTCATGTACATATTAAAAAAAAAAAAAATTAACAAATTTCATAGAAGTACCAATAAAGTTCGTTTTTGAAACTTTAAGGACTAAAATTGCTTATTTGAAACATTATATATACTATCTACCAAAAGGGCTCAATGTGGAAACTTTAGAGACACAATGTTTCTTTTTTTTTGGGGAAAAAAAAATGGACACAGTGTATTCTAACCTTATGCTATTCTCTCTTTAATTTTCTAAATTCTCTTTTTCTTTTTCTTTTTCTTTTTCGTTTTCTTTTTCTTTTATATTAATTGATTACAGGTTTTGGTATCACGAATTGAATCTGTTTGGAGTTCTAAAGCAAGACCATGAAACACGTTGTAACACCACTTGTATGAATACTAACACTTTACCTTCTCATTCATAAGTATTTCCTTAAATCCCCAGGACAATAATGCCTACACAACCATACTAGTAGTGAAATTTACAATTTCGCTGCATGGTTACCATTAATCTTAAACGGTTGTTAGTAACAATGTATCCTAATTTAAAAAAAAAAAAAAAAAAAAGTACCAATAGAGCTCGTTTTTAAAATTTTTGGGGCTAAAATTGCTCATTTGAAATATTAGATAGATAGTAAAAGGGCTCAATGTGGACACTTTAAGGGCTACCTAAAAAAAAAAAAAAAATTATGGACACAATGTATTTTGACCTTATGCTATTCTAATTTTTCTTTTTCTTTTTCACTACTTGGTTATGGGTTATGGTATCATAGAGTAAATTAGTTTCTTGTTCTAAAGTAAGGCCATGAAACACTTTGTAACACCACTTACGGGAATACTAGCACTTCACCTTTTCATTCACAAGTGTTTCCTTTAATCCACATGATAATAAGGATTATGCAACAATACTAGCAGTGAAATTTACAATTCTACCATTCTCCGTGAGGTTACAAAAATGTACAGAATTAAGCTTAAACTTTTGTTAATCACAAACATAAAAAAAAAAATTAATGAATTAGATATATAGAAGTACCAGTAAAGCTACTTTAGGGACTAAAATCACTCATTAATTTGAAACACTAGATACTAAAATAGATCAATGTGGAAACTTTAGGGACACAATGTGTTCTAACTTTATGCTATTCTCTCTCTAATTTTCTACATGCTCTTTTGCTTTTTCTTTTACATTTCTTGACTCTGGGTTTTGGTATCACAGAGTGAATCCATTTAGAGTTGTAAAGTAAGAAATGGATCGCGTTGTAATAACACCACTTATGGAACATGTGGTAACATCACAATGTTTCCTTAAATCCACATGACGGTAAGGCCTATATGCAACACTAATAAAGCTTGATTTCAAAACTTTAGGGATTAAAATTGCTCATTTGAAATATTAGATACTAAAAAGACTCAATATGAAAACTTTCTGGGACAAAATGTTATATATATATATCATGATCTATTTTTTCCTTATGCTATTCTCTCTTTAACTTTCTATCTTTTTTATTATTATTATTATTATTAATTAATTTATTTATGGATCATGTTATCACGCAGTTGTAACACCACTTTTGTGGTTCTAAAGCAACACCATGAAACACATGTTGTAACACCACTTTTGTGAATACTAACACTTTACCTTTTCATTCATAAATGGTTCCTTAAATCCACATGAAGGTAAGGCTGACGCAACAGTAGCAGTGAAATTTACAATTCCACATTTCTCTGCACGGTTACCATTAATCTTAAATTGATGACTACATATTTCTTTAACCCTATATTCCTAGTTACTAAACCTTCAGAACATATAAACTCATGTGATCTGTCCCAAGACATGTTGCAGTTTTAAAAACACTTAGAATTTACTAATTCCTATGACAACTGACAAAAACGAATCCTCATATTTTTTCCCCCTACATCACACTGGATATTAAAAGGATTTCAATTGTAGTAATAAACACTACATTAGTCACTTCAAAGTCTTCAAATTTACATGAGAACTCAGATTCGAAAGCTAACATGAATTACGATTTTGTTGAATACATGATTCCAAACCTCAGAAACCAAGTAACGAATACCAATGACAAATCAAGGGGTGCTAGAGAGACAGAGCAATTGGAAAAATTTTAGAAAAAGTAGACTGGAAGAATTTATATATATAAAACAAAATAAAAAAACTTAGACTAGTAGCATTGTAGTTGGCAACTTGAACTCTTTAGTACTTTAAGTATAGTGCTTAAAGTATGAGAAACTATTAGGTACTTCTGGGCTGGGTATAGTGTTATGATACCCCCTTCTTTTTTACTATGGATCCGATTAATTAAATTTTTGGTGGAGTCCAAGAATATAAAAGGAGAGAGTACCATATCACTGTATTCCTAGAATACTTCGTAGTTTTTTTTTTTTAAATTTTTTATTATAAATATTTAGGTTCTTACTTCTTAATATCATTCATTATTTTTTGTTATAAAGAAAACAAGAAATCTTGTGGATGAATATTGTCAAAGTAATAAGAATATGAAAAAGGAAAAGGTAGGAAAGTGAGTGAAAGAGACATAGAGAAGCATAATCTACTTCAATAATAAGCATTAAGTCACTTTCCTTTTTATCCTTTTCTCTTTTACTTGTCTTTAGATCTTGGAATAATATTGTTATCATGTACCTGTGAGATGGACAAAATTGCCTTATGCCATTTTCACTCAAATTATATAGCGTTATGCCCCCCTCCCAAACTAATTACGGAAATGTCCATATTTTGAAACTCGATTTTCTCAAAATCAAGTTAAGCCCTATAGTGACATTTTTAAAGACCTATAGTGGCATTTTGTAACTCGAGCTCCATGAAATCGAGTTACAAAACGTCATTATAAGTCCTTAAAACGTCACTTTAGGTCCTTAAAAACGTCACTATAGGGCTCTAGTTTTTTTTTTTTTTTTTTTTTTTTTTTTTTAAACTCTATTACGAGAAAATCGAGTTACGAAAGAGGGGTATTTCCCTAATTAGTTTGGGAAGGGGGGCATAAGACTATATAATTTGGGTGAAAAGGGCATAAGGCCATTTTGTCCCCTGTGAGACTGCAAGTTACCATATTTTTTTTTTTTTTTTTTTTTTTTTGTGAAGAAACAACAACTTATATTAATGAAAAAAAAAAAAATCATTCATAGTGGACTAGAAGGACATCATTTTAGATTGTAAAATACTTTAGTGGCCATTTAAAAGATGTAATATATATATATATATATATATATATATCTTCTTTTTGTAAACAACTTTGGTTTAAAAAATGATTGGAATTATTTTTTTCCAACCCATAATGTTGTAATTAAAGAGACCGTCCATTTGTAATTTAATTCACATAACTTTGTTAATAAGTCATATGACTTGTTTAATATAGACATTGATAATCTTATAAATCACCATGTAATAGATTGGAAAAAAAAAAAAAAAGCTCCAAATTAATATGTTTGTAACCAAACTTTAATTTTCTTTTCTTTTGTCTTTATTTTCTATTTCTTTTCATTGTTTATGGATTTTGTTATAATAGTGTGATCATATATATATGTGTGTGTGTGTGTGTGTGTTTTGTACTATAAGATACATATTGACTCTTCAAAAGTCACAGTTGTTTTAGTAGTGTTCAAATGCATGCACGAAGTTTTATTTTTTATTTTTTATTATTTTTGTTAATAATTTGATAGTTATAACAGGAGAGGGGGCATTTGAACTTTGGATGTCATGGACACTCCAAAAGGTGCTAGCCAATTGAGTTACACATGTTAGTTGACATAACAATGCAATCATCAATTCTTTAAAAAAAAAAAAAAAAAAATCAAACAAACAAACAAATTGAATCATCTTTATCTTATCTTTTTTTTCCTTGCTTTGTTTAAAGGTAAGAAGAAGTTTTTGTTTTCTCTTTATTTATATAATAGGTGAGAAATAGTTTGTATTAAAATATTAAATGAAAACCATAAAGAACTAATTGGATTCATGATTTGATAATAAGGTGCAATAATTATAGAGCAGATGTTAGAGGTTGTAAGTCTATTGTATTTATATGACAATAAAAAATTTTTTTTTAAAAAGAGGAAAACCTACACAGGATAGAATCTCAATAATAATCTATAATCTATAATATAAATAAAATTGAAGCTATTTGACTTTTGTCGATTGCATATCATTGTCTCACACAAGTTTTTGAGGCCTCACAATTTTACATGTTATTATTCTAATATATATATATATATATATATAGATATATATTAATTGAATTTAGATTCTGTTTTGTATTTAGGGTCTTTTTGGTTGGGTGTTTTGGGAGATTAATATAACATTTATAAACTCTATTTTACAACCACAAGTCCTCATATATATATATATATATATATATATATATATTATAAATGTTCATTATAAACTCAAAATACAGTTTTTCAATAGCTTATAAAAACTTACCCTTAGTCTATTCATTAAAATATTGGTACAACACTTTTAAAAAAAAATTAGAACAATCATATTAAATGTTAGAGACGAAACAGGTAATTTACTCTAGAATATATAGCTGCATAGCCTACATTATTGCATATACAAGCACAATTATAATAAATGAGTGTTGTGAGTTCCAATTAATTCAACTAATAAAGTTTCTTATCATCGAATAAAATATTTAGAGTTTGGGTTCGATGGAGTGAACGCTACGGGTTGAAACTATCTCTAAGAAAAATAATAAATATATATTAATAACAACCATAATCATCAAATTTTATATTTAGAGAAAAAAAAAACAAAAGAGAAAGAAAAAGAATCATATTATGTTACTGACTAGTATATATATAAACTTAAGCATACACGAGTTATTTATAAAAGAGAGAAAAAAATTTCCGGTTCAAGAACAAATTATTAAAAAAAGGAAATAATTATTATCTTAATTTTTTCTTCTCTTCATTTAAGCAATTTGTCCTTGAACCGGAACTTTTATATTTTTTATTTTTTTATATATACTAATTTTAGGAAAAAAATTCAATTAATTAAATTCAAATTTTTTTCCCACAGATTTTACTAAATCCTCAACTATTTTTTCAATTAGTGTCTTTTATTAAGAGACAATTTTATACAAAGAACGCATTCAAATAATTGTTCCAAATCAGCCATGAAAGATAAAGTCTCTTCAGTGCATAACCCATTGAGAATTAAAATGTTAGTATGATGATGTTTAGGGGAAAAAACATGATAGCAATGAGTTTGGGAAAGAATATAATTATATAAAACATAATAAAGAACAAATTAGAGAAAATACAAAAAGAGTACATCAATCTAAGTTCTCAAATTAATTTCTTTCTGATTTGCTTCTCTTCTTCTTTTTCATTTTCTTTTGTGTTTGTGAAGTTTTATATTTTTGGCACGATGGCATAATTTAATGAAAGTATGAGGAACATTTCTTCATAACAAAAGGTGGCAGTCCTCAAGAGCTAGCTATATATATGGAAGAAGTTGTAGATGAGCTCCAAGGTGAACTCAACATAACTGGAGCTACTTGGGAATATTTTTGGAGATGTTTCAAAGCGTGAAATGGATTTTTGTTATTGTAAGTATTTGATGACTTAAACTTTAGGTCTATTAAGTTGTTAATTTCTATATACATGCATGCCTAGTGAACCTTGCACCTGGGTTTGATAGATATGATCGTTAAATATATTATTACTAAATCAATTGCGTTTTGATTTATATTTAATGTGTACCATTAATATAAGTTACACCACTTCATTAATTTCTTTTTATTAAACCACAATTTTGTGGAACCTATTTTTCAGCTAAATGTTTTTAGTAGGTTAATCTTACATGCCAAGTTTGACAATAATAAGATATTATTTACTGATAAATCTATCATCATTTTCCCATAAAAAATAAAATCTATAAGTTTTTTTAAAAAATATTCAGTACATTTTTATATTTAAAAAAAACTGTAATTTTGAGGACTACTGGATATGTACATACTCATATATTTTGCATATATTTCATAAGAATTATAACTAGTATCAGAGGTTTGAACATTCTTTGAAATTGAAATTTATATTCATGTTTTATTCCAGGCTTTACATTTCAACCAAATTAAACTTATAATATCGAATTCTTCTTCTACGTTAAGTCTGTCTTCAAATATTACATGGTCTTTCCTGTAAATATTTCTCAAAAAAGTTTGTGCACACTTTCAAACACAGTCACAAACTAGTTTATGCTCATAAAATTTCTATATAAATAATCAAATAAATATATGCACGTAGTCCATTCATACATACATACATACATACATATATATATATATATATATATATGATGAGCAAATGGCTGAAACCCATTTTCATTAGGTTTTAGATGTTAGCTAATTCTATGTGACAAACATAGCGTCTAAGGGCTGTTATTCATAGATTAGATCCATAAAAAATGATTCAATGAGGTTTTGGGATTATTGTAGTAGAAGGGGAAGAGGGACATTTATTTAAGTTACAATGGAGAGTCTAGTTATTTATTTATTTTTTAGAGAGTTTCAATCTATAGCGTCTGTTTCTGATAATAACTCTTTATCATCAGACCAAGATACCAATTGATTTTTAGTGTAGGTGAGAATTGAATCACAGATCTCTTATTCAACCATTAAAGACTTTACCAGTTGAGCTAACTGAAACCCACAAGAGTCTAGTTATTTAAAGGTTTTGTAATAAGACTATCGTAACAGTTTGTTCTGGTGAATTTTATATAGGATTGGATTCCTAGAGTAATTTTTCCATTTAAAGAGGTTTTACATTAGTTATCCACTTGTTTTCCATTTCTAGTAATTTTTCCATTTTTCCATTACATTAGGCTTTCATTATAATTTTGTTTTAGATTTGATATTATAATAGTGATTAAGATATCTTTTTTGCTAAACTATTTGGAATACATCATCAATTGATCAATTAGTCCACTACGGGGTCAAAATAAAAATTTTCAATTCGTATCAAAGTAACTGAAATACATATGGATTGATACAAAACTATAAGTAGAATTCACCTTGAAAACCGGCTTGCAAGAGGAGGGTGCCTAACAGCTTATATACACATGTTTTAGCTTGCACTTAAGTAATGTGAGACATTTGGATCATTATATACCACCACGCTCTGTAGCTAACATCCACGATGACTTACTGTATTGACTCAATGGTAGCCCCCTCTCTTTTTGGTAGCTCCACTCACCTATCAATTATTCAATTAGCAAGAAATTTTAATCTAGTCTCTAGGTTGCCTCCTTTAAGATCCAACCACAAAAGCTGTAATTCATTTGATCTCATAATCAACAAGCTACGTTTGATTATCTGACGTGATGATTGACTCTAATACCAAATGAAACAAACTCATGTGTAGAATTCACTCTTGAAAAATGGCTTACAAGGGAAGGGCCCCAAGAGCTTATATACACATGGTTAAGCTAACACTTAAGGCATGTGGGATATTAGGATCATAGCATGCCTCCATGGTCCACAGTTGATGTCCACAATGACTCACTTTATCAACATTGACCCGATGATAGCCTTTTCTTTTTTTTTTTTTCGTGGATCCACTCACCTATCAGTTATTCGATGATTTGGTAAGACATTTTAATTTAACCTCTAGGTCGTCCCATTCGGGACTCGACCACAAAATCACTACTCATTTGATCCCCCATACTCAATGAGCTATGTCCGATTACTTGACGTGGTGGTTGTTTCTGATAGCAAACAATACAAACCCATAAATAATTAAAACTCACACTTGAAAACTGGTTTGCAAGAAAAGGGTATCCAATAACTTATATAAACTTGTTTAAGCTTGTATTTAAGCAACATAGGATACTTTGAAAATTTTAAGGAAATTTTAATGTATTTTTGGTTGGTTTTTATTTTATTTATTTTATATGGTATATATAATATGCTTTAACTTTCAAACTTTAAATTTATGATGTATTTTGGAATTTTTTTAATAAGGAATTTATATTTTTATGTTTAAAGATTTAAATTGTATATATATATATATATATATATAAGGAAAATATCTCATTGTATTCATATAAATGGTTGCCACAATTTACATCAAATAGGATTTGTTCCATGACAATAGGTGGGGTTTCCTCTATCCTGAAGGTGAGAAATTGATGATAACTTCCATTTTTACGGTTGCTTTCGTATTTGTTGATTTTTATTGTATGATATTGAAAGCAATTATCATTGTTTTATGCAAATGAGAAAGCAACATGTACAATATATGCAAATTTTATAGTAGTATGGAGTAATTCGATAGATACTAGGTGATGATCCACATATTTGTTTCGCTTCGGAATAATTTATGCTATGATTTTTAGGTAACCCATGCCTTTAATTATAATCATGTCATTAATAATATTATCAAAAGCCTTTGTACTTTAGACATCAATTTAGGTTCAAATATCCCCTAAATTTATATATTTTTATTATAGAGTTTCAATCTATTATGTTTGCTTTTGATAATTGTGATTTTTAGGTAACCTACACTTTATTTTTTTCAATTTAGCCAATTCCTGGAGATTTGAACTCCAGCCTTTTCCCCAATACTTCACAAGTACTTATACTTATAAAGTAACTATTGCACTAAAAGTATAGTGTAATAATATAGAAATGATAATGTTTATATTAAATGATGTTAAGAAAAGTGACTCTTAAGACTCAATTTATTTATTTATTTTTGTATCCATTAAGACTCAAATTCTATATCCTCTAAAAGGGGGAAGGAATGAGATTTTTTGCAGTAAACAAATATTTTTTTTAAATATATATATATATATATATATATATTTTAAACAAGTGAGTTTAATTTGTCCCCCCAAGGGAAAGGTATTAACCAAGATTGTTTTGCAGGGAAGCAGGCAATTGTCGAGTTTTTTAAGGCATATCTCTAAAGTAAAGCAATTATGGCAGAGATGGAATCTCAGGAGCTTTATCCTCTTTAGCATTGTGGTTCAGTTTTTTTTGCTTTTTGCTGCACCCCTGAGAAAGAAAACGGCAAACAAAGCAGTATTCATGATCATCTGGGCAGCTTACCTGATTGCTGACTGGGCTGCTAGCTTTGCAGTTGGGCTAGTCTTTGACAGTGAAGAGAAATATACTGCCTCTGGTGCCATTAATAATACTGCTAGTTATTTGGTGATGATGAACCATGGTGTCGTTAGTACCATCGGGTCCAGGAGCAGGGATGATACTGGTCTTCTTCTGGTGATGTGGACACCTTTTCTTTTGTTACTGGTTGGTGGCCAAGACAGAATAACTTCTTTTGCTATTGAGGATAATGAGTTGTGGCTTAGGCACTTGATTTGGCTCTTCCTCCAAATCTTCACCACTGGTTTTGTGTTTTATCAATCATTTCATCTAAACACGCTATGGATCCCCACAATCTTTCTCCTCCTTGCTGGAACAATCAGGTATGCGGAGCGAATAGCTGCATTGTATCTTTCAAGTTCGGATAGTTTTGGGATCTCTGTTCTTGGAGAACCTGACCCTGGGCCTAACTATGAGAGACTGATGAGTGCATTCACGCACTATAAAGGGAACAATCTTCCTATAAAAATGGAGTATGTCGACGACCTAGAATCCCAGGCTAATGAAAATAGTTCAGCCGATGATGGAGGATTATTGGATTCTCGTGAACTGGTGCAGCGTGCTCATTACTTCGCATATAAATACAAGGGACTCATAGTCAATCTCGTGTTCAGCTCCCGTGAGCATACGGAGAGTCGAGAATTCTTCACTAAAAGAAGTGCAGAACAAACATTGAAAATATTAGAGATCCAGCTCAACTACTTTTATGATCTTCTCCATACCAAGGTGCTGGTGGCAACGTCCAAAATAGGAAAAATATCTCGGGGTATATCCACTGGGTTAGTTGTTGCAGCCTTTTCACTTTTCATCTTAGAAGAGAAGGGCACTTTCAAGACGGAGTTTGATGTCGTTGTGACCTACACCTTATTCGTTGGTGTTTTAGCCCTGGATATGGTAACTCTCTTCATATGGCTTTACTCTGATTGGACTGTTTCTTATCTTAAAAAGCTCGACAAAGATTCCCTCAGATTCAAAATCATCAACAAGCTCCTCTTTCCCAAGAAGCAAAGGCAGCCGCAGGAGAAACCCAAGAAAGTTTCTCCCCTCCGATCCAAAATCATCAAGTTCCTCTTTCCCAAGAGGGAAAGGCAGTCGCTGGAGCAACCACGGAGAAAAAAAAAAGTAGGTTCTAGAAGGTGGTCTGAAGATCTATCTCAATTCAACTTCCTTGATTACTGTTATCCACGAAGGTCACGAAGCAGAAGTAAAACCATCGGCGAGATCATCAGCAAAATAGACCAAGGAATTGGATATTTGGACATTATTAACGATTTTATTTATTATTATTTGCCGAGGGACGTTAAGAATTTTATAGATCTGAAGAAAAATGACTTTATAATTCAGATGAAATATGTGACTTCTCACCATTTTGATCCATGCCTATGGAAATTTATCTTCGACGAGCTGTCAGAGAAATCTTACTTTGCGGATGATCCGGAAGAAGCCAAGAGAATAAGCTCAGCTAGAGGTGAATGGATTCTTGAGAGTGGTGACTTCAATTACAGTCTTATCTCAAGTACGTTAATGCATTGTGTCAAAAATGTTGCTTATGATGAAAGCCTTCTACTGTGGCACATTGCTACTGAACTCTGCTACAATAACAATACTGATCAACACAGTCACCCGTCTTTGGATTGTAAATATTGTGATGCTAATTGCTACAAAAAGTGCATCGTCATGGCTGAAAAATTCTTGGACAATGCTGATCTACACAGTCGCATGCCTTCGGGTTGTGATTCTTGTGAACAATGTAATGCTTGTGAATTCAGCAAGCGCCTCTCAGATTACATGTTTTATCTATTATATCAGCCACAAGGTATGATGTCCGAAGTGTCAGGAATTTCAAAACAAAGGTTCAAGGACACCAGCTCTGAAGCGCAACGATTCTTTAGCGAATATGGAGGAGTAGATCTTCAGAAAGGCTGTAAAAATATTCTTGAGGTGGACACATCCGTCAAACCTGTTTATGTGAAGGGAGATCAATCGAAGTCTGTACTGTTTGATGCGTGCATGTTGGCAAAAGAGATTCAAAAGTTGGGAGCAGAGATTAAATGGAAGGTAACAAGTAAAGTGTGGGTGGAATTGTTGTCATATGCTGCGAGTCGTAGCAGAGCAAAGGCCCATGTCCAACAACTAAGTAAGGGCGGTGAGCTTATTACTTTTGTTTGGCTTTTGATGGCACAGTTAGGCTTGAAAGAGCATGCTTGGGTTGAGACCCGTAAAAGAGCAAAGCTGAATCTTAATAAATGACAGGTTATGTACTGAATGATAAATAAATATAATGTGCCCAATAATTTTCTTAATTATTATCTTTATCAATATCATATTTAGATACCATAAATATTATGAAATAAAACATGTGGATTTCATTTGCTTTCATTGATACCATTGTCTTGGCCTGAATTAAATTATAAATGAGTTACATCACTTACAAGTTTGTAAGATCATTTGCTCCAAAAAAAAAAGAAAAGTGTGTAAGGTCTCATTAAGGTAGGTTTCAATTAACTCAACTTGTAAGACTTACAATTTCTTAACAATAATTTTATGAGACGTTGAATTATGTACTTTTACTCTTTTTTTTTTTTTTTTTGAAAGTGGAACTTTTCTTGATTTCATAAGAACACCTTAGAAATTGAAGTACAACAAAGAAAGGTAGAACCACATAAAATTCCTAGCATTTAGCCCTATCAATTTGGCAGAGATGATGAACCATTAGAGGCTCTATTTCATTCTAGGTCAGTGATGTCCTGGACTCTTTAGCCGACTTGGCTAACTCATGAGCCACTTTGTTGTATTCCCTTTTCAAGTGCTTGACTTTCCATATATCAAAGGAAGAGGACAACAGAAGGATCCCTTGAATGATGGGCCTTAAATCTCCATGGGGCGAGTTTGAGGAAATTGCATCAACCACCGAGAGCGAGTCAGACTTAATAATAACTTGCTTGAGCATCTTTTGTCGAGCTAGAAGAATGCCTTCTTCAATAGCTAAGGCTTTGGTGACGTCCACTTCATATTGTGCAGGTAGTAGCTTTGCACTTGTTGCCACAACCACTCCTTTGTAGTCTCGAATTACCACGCCTACAATTGAAGGTCTGTCATCGTCGGATGTTGCTCCATCAACGTTTATTTTATGCATACCCGATGAAGGTGCACTCCAGCTAACCTCTGGAGGTTGTTGCCGAAGAAGATTGACAGCTGCAGTAACATTGTAGTCAGTAAGGGCTCATTGTGCAGTACTCCAAATTTGTACTAAAGAGAAACCTTGAGCCTCATAAGCCATTTGATTCCGATTGTACCAAATTGACCATGCTGTGACAAAAAATATTTCCAAATCAAGGCTAGCTCTAGCTTCCATAATTCACAGTGCCACATCCACTACATCATTTGTTTCAGCTAAAAGATTTATTGGGCAAGACTGCCAAAACCACCAGACGGCACAAATTTTTTTTACAATAGAGAAGAACATGTTTTGTGCTTTCCCCATCTTTTCCACAGAGAGGGCAGGTTGCATCAACATCAATTCCTCTTGTCACCATATTCAGGTGAGTCAGCAGCCCATTCACACAGACTTGCCAAGCAAATATTCTCACTTTGGCCTGAATCTTAAGGTGCCACATTTTCCTCCAAAGTGGGGCTCTATAGTCTCCACCTGAGCATTCACCCAAACTCAGTTCTTCAACCAAGGGCAAAGCCACATAATAAGCACTTTTAACTGTAAACACGCCTCTTTTGTTGCCCAACCAGATAATACTATCACTCGGTAAGCTATAGCTTAGAGGTATATTAAGTATAGATTCTGCCTTAAACGAGAAGAAAAGTGCTCTTACTCTATCTGCCCTCCAACATCTTGTGTTCTCATCTATGAGAGATGAGACCATTGGGAAATCATCTATGTCTCTTTAGGGGGAGCAGACCTTGTAGGTGGTTGGGTTAGGGAGCCACTTGTCCTTCCAAATGTAGATTGTTTTCCCATTCTCAACCCTCCATGTAGTGCCCTTTCTTATCACTTCCAGGCTGTTGTAGATGCTTCACCAGGCATACGATGGATTACATCCATGCTTTGCTCCAAGGACATCACCTGTGGGGTGATATTTAGCTCTATAGAGCTGGGCCACTAATGAACTTAGGTTGGTAAGGAAGCACCAGCCCTATTTGCTAGCATAGCTAAGTTGAAAGCCTTAAGATTACAAAAGCCCATCCCTCCTTGTATTTTAGACTTACACATTTTCTTCCACCCCACCCACGGTATCTTTGCTTCTTGGTTTTTTGATCCCACCAAAAGTTTCTCATCATCCATTCCAAGTCCTCACACAAACCCTTAGGAAGTAGAAAGCAACTCATCGTGCATGTCGGGATAGCTTGTGCCACTGCTTTAATTAAAATCTCCTTGCCACCCATTGAGAGCATTTTTTCCTTCCACCCCGATACCTTTTTCCCCACATTCTCTTTTATTTCAGCAAAGACCTGGTTCTTGGACTTCCCAATTATAGAGGGGAGGCCGAGGTTTTTACCATGCCTTGTGTCTTGCATAGGGCCAAGAGTGCCCAAAACCTCATTCCTTGTGTCGGGTGTTGTATTTTGGCTGAAGAACACTGAACACTTGTCTGCGTTAATTTCTGCCTTGAAGCCAACTCATACCTTTCTAGAATCTCCACCAAAGTTTGGCTCTCTTGCCTTTCTGTCTTACAAAATAATAAACTATCATCTGCGAAGAATAGATGGTTGATTTTAGGGCTTCCCCCGCAGTTGGAAATGCCACTGAGCCTCTAGTTGTTATTTGCCACCACAATCATGGCTGAAAATGCCTCTGTACACAGCAAAAAGAGGTATGACGACAATGGGTCTCCCTGCCTTAACCTCCCTCTCACCATTAATTAGGACAGAATAAGAGACAGTAATTATACACCTCAGAATCCAATCCACCCATCTCTCATGGAAGCCCAACCTCCTCATGACTTTTTCTGTCGTAAGCTTTGCTCATGTCCAGTTTAACCGCCATGTAACCATCCTTCCCACTCTTCTTGTGATCTAAATAATGCATTAGCTCAAAAGCCAACAGTATGTTGTCGGTAATGAGGCACTCTGTTAAAAAGGCACTTTGATTTTCTGATATAAGATGAGGGAGAACTACTTTGAGGCGGTTTGGAAGAACTTTGGATATCAGTTTATAAGCCACATTACTGAGACTTATGGGACAAAAATCTTTCATCTTGGATGGATGCTTAACTTTTGGCACAAGCGTAATGTTAGTTCTATTTAGTTCAGCAAATGAAGCATTAGAATTAAGCACATTAAGGACCATATTAGCAGTATCATAACCAACAATGTCCTAATACTTTTGATAAAAAATAGCTGGCATAATGTCTGGGTCGGGGGCTTTTGTAGGGTGCATCTGTTGGAGTGCTGCTTTGATCTCATCCATGGTAAAATCATGGGTTAGATCATTATTCATCTCCTTGGTAACCTTGGCTAGAATTAAGTTTGTCACTTCATCAACACTGGCTGGATGGGTGGCTGTATATATGTCTTCAAAATATGCAATGGTTGTGGCTGCAATACTTTCCTTGTTGCTACACCATAATCCTTCCTCATTCCACAAATCATTGATAGTGTTCTTCTTTCTTCTTTCTGAGGCACGATGATGAAAGTATTTAGCATTTCAAGAGCCTCCCTTTTTTCCATAATTATCTTTGGGATTCACCCAAAGGTAGATTTGCTCCAGCTAGTCAAGGCTGATGCACATTGTTTAGGCCCTTCACAAAGCCCATCCAGGGTACCCCTACTTGAGCCATCCTTCTAAACCTCCTCAATAACATCCTTACAGTCTGCCCTCCTCATCCAAATAGCTTCAAAATGAAATCTATGTTTCTTTTTATGACAGATGGTATTAGTCTCAACAAGTAAAAGTGGGGAATGATTAGATGTAGTATCAACTAAATGGTGTACCTTTATGTTCTGGAAGTGTTGCAGCCACTCCATATTTGCGAATGCACGATCCAGTCTCACATAAATTCTGTTTGTTCCTTCTTGTTGGTCTGATGATAAAGAGTTATTATCAGGAACAGACGCTATAGATTGAAACTCTCTAAAAAATAAATAAATAACTAGACTCTCCATTGTAAAAGTGGGGAATGATTAGATGTAGTATCAACTAAATGGTGTACCTTTATGTTCTGGAAGTGTTGCAGCCACTCCATATTTGCGAATGCATGATCCAGTCTCACATAAATTCTGTTTGTTCCTTCTTGTTGGTTGCACCAAGTATAGTTAGAGTCACAAAACCCTATATCCCTAAATTCACATCAATCAATTACATTTTTGAACACTACCATTTGTTGCCATGATCTTGGAGCATCGCCCTGCTTTTCTTCCCTTGATAAAATCTCATTAAAGTCCCCTAAACATAACCAAGGTAGATGATATTGGTTGTTTAATGTATCAAGGAAATTCTAGGACTCCATCTGAAGATGTGTTTTCGGATGCCCATAGATCCCAGTAATCCTCCACTTGAAGCCATTTCCCTCCTCTGTAACCATCGCATCAATATGGCGCTTTGAGAAAGTCTTTATTTCCAGGTCAGTCTCTCTTCTCCATAGCATAGCTAGGCCTCCTCCTTTTCCTTTCCCTTTGAAATAAAACCCATTTTCAAAAACAACTCTATCTTTTACTTTCTGCATACCTGAGTTTTTTTTCATCGTCTTCGATAAAAAGACAATTGCGATATCCCAACATTGCACCAATTTGCGCAACGCACCAATTGATCGAGGGTTCCCAAGCCCCCGACAGTTCTAGCATAAAGCAATCATAGCTCTCGGCGGTGCTGCCTAGCAACCACCGTTGTTTCATCAATCATGAGTACCTCACCATTTGGAGCATCCTCATGTGTTTTCTTTTTTTTCCTTACCTCCTCTGCTTCTTTTTTTTCTATTTTCCTAGTCTTTTTTGTCCCAACTTTTTCTTTTTGGGCTGGCTGTACTATTCTTAGCCAGGCCTTGTGCTCTGGCTAGTTTCTTCCAGTTTCTCCTTGCATTGGGCTTCTTTTCTTAATTTAGGCCTATGTCCATGTAGCCCACTACATCTTCTTCACTTATAACTTGTTTGGGGTTTAGTGAGCTTATCACCTCTGATTCTTCCCTTTTTTTCCCTTCCTTTTGTAGGCCTACTATAGATGTTTTGTCCCCACATATTTTATTTTTCCCTTTTACCTTAGCAATGTCCAGCATCTTCCCTTGCTCACGTGCTGCATCTCCTTTCCCCATGCTAGGCAAACTCCCTTCATACTTGTCCCATCTATTGGAATGACAAGCCACCTGACAAGCTGACCTTCCATCATCACCTCAAGTACCCCAGTCATTAGCTTTTTCACTTTCTTGACAATCACTGGACTTTCTAACTCCACTACCGTTGTCAGTCGCTGTGTTTCCCATCATTACCATCGGAGGTTGAGGACTTGTTTCTTCACTTCTGCCGCTGGACACAGTACTATCATTCTTCCTAGCTTTTCCTTTATACTGAGTCCCATTATAGCTTCCATTAGCTTTAAGCCATTCCCCATACTGATACTCAGCTTCTTTTTCGCTTGTTGCTTGCATACAATGCCGATCATTGTGTCCCATTCTTTCACATACATAGCACACAGTGGGTAGCCTCTCTTATTTGAAGGTGATCGATACTCTTTCATTCTCCGTGTTCCTGATATACCCCTCCCCTTCAAAGTGGCTTGTCGAATTGTAGCTCAACTTGGATTCGCATAAACTTCACTTGGTCTGTTTGCCCTGATCTGTTATATGTTTCAACATAGATACCTATACTATTACCAATGTCTTTCCCTGATTCTTTGGACATAAGCTCGAAAGGCAGCCCCCACAGCTAAACCCAAAACAGTGAGTGTGTGAAGAGGATGTTCGCCGTTGAAAGTCCTTTTATCGGTCAACACAATAGCAACAAGTTATTGTCGAAGTTCCATGGTCCATTTTTCTCTACCCATTCCATTTGGTACTTTGACTTGAACTTGAACTGTAGTATGCCATTGCCCACCTCCATTATTTTCATATCGGATCCCATTTTCTAGACAACTCTCAATGTGCCTTTTAGAGCTCGTTGGTTTTGCTGCCTGCTTGACTGAAGCTTCCCAAAGAGGCTTAGATGGCATTCCTCTAGAAGCTCGGCACGGCTTTGGTTTGTGATTTGGATACATTCCTCTTCTTCCTTAGTGAGTTGCAAATTCTGCAGTCCATCAAGTACAGCCTGCTCCATTCCATTGAGTTATTTCTTGACCATACCCAATCTCGGAGATTAGTGTAGTCAAAGAGAAGCCCCTAGTTAAGAACTAAGGGAGGAAAGAGCCCTTACTAACGAGAGAGAAAAAACTCCTACTTGGGAGAGTTTAGGTTTTTTAGGCCACTTTTACTCCATTTCTATTGCATTGCACTTTTGTCTTTTTAATCTTGAATGCCATACAATAGACAATACTCCCTTATCCCCCACCTCCCCCAACTTAATTATCCTTCTCTCTTCTTCTTTTTCAAATGTCACTACCCACATATTTGGTGTTGTGCCAATTGTTGCCCAATACACCCAATCTTGACTTACTAAACCCAGTAACAATGGGGAAAATCATTTTTTCACATTATAGGATGTTAATTCACCGTTCACACAATATCTACACTTTTCACACCATGTGCATGTCTACATTTTCAAAGCAATGTTCACACTCTACATACATAATATAAAAGAGTGTCCATAATGTTGGATGTGGTGAAAAAAAAAAAAAAAAAGCCCTTAACAATGCCAATACCTTGATAGAAACCATCCTCTTTAATCTCTAGTTATGATTTTATGGTCCGTCTGGACTATCCAAAATCAATGGTTGGTGCTTGAGATCAATTTACTAAGTTCACAAATGCTAATTCAATGGCTAGTGCTCTTGCAGTTTTGACTCCTCAACCAAGGCCACAGGTCTACTGGATTCCACCTCTAAGATTAATTTTGATGAGGCAATTTTTAAGGATGCAAATCAAGAAAGGATTGGAGTTTGTTAACGTGTATTGAGTTGTGGGCTTTAGGCTCACCTTGTTTACTTGTATAGTACTTTTACTTGTACTATACACGTTTGTCTTTTATATTAAGGCACTCATGTATATTTTATTATTCTGAAAAGTACAATACATTCATTCAATATCTTTAACAGAGTTATTATTAGGGATAATAGAGGCTTGGTGATCGAATCAATGTTTGAGAAGGTTTCCCTCCCAAATTCAGTTGATGATATTGAAGCCATGCAAAGGCTCTTGAATCCTCTATGGATTTAGGAATCTCAAAGGAAATTTTAGAGGTGACTTGATGGCTATTATTAATTCTCTGCAGGATGAGGTGTCCTCTCTAGCTTTATTTGATCACTTGATTGATGAAGCTAAAATTTTAGCAGAATCCTTTACTTTTATGAGTTTTTCCTATGGATACTGTCAAGGTAATTCTATTGCTCATAACATTGTTAGGTATGCTAAGCATGTCTCAGGTCCTTTCGGTGTGGATGGAAGATGTTCCTTCACACCTTCACACTATAATTCAAGCCAATTTGGGTTTTTTTTTTTTTTTAATGAACTGCCAGCCTTCTTTTCAAAAAAAAAAAAAAAAATTGATCCAAGATTGAAGAATGTAAATATTTGCTAGTTAAAAAAAAAAGAAAAAAAAAAAGGTCATTTCAAAAGGAAGGAAATTCTAATTTTTATCTCTAAACAAACTTCCTTAAACTAATTTAACCATAAATTTCATAATGAGAAACAAATAAATAAATATATATTTTTTTTGATACAAAATAATTTTTTTTTTTCAAACAAAAACAATTCGTCCTTTTTTTTTTTTTCTCTCTCTCTCTCTGTTTTTAAAAATGATATAAATATCACTAGGTAGGTCGAAATGCTTCGTAGACTCTCCAAAATTTCAAAGTTATGACATCTCAATAACAAACACAATACAATAAAATAGACAAACTATTTCACTAAGTCCAGACTTTAACAATTAAAAAAAAAAAAATTATTTGTGTTTCATTCATGCAATCAAATTTGTTCTTATGAAAGTTAAAATACCTTAATCAACTCAGACAATACCAAAACAACTTTGCTTCTGGAGCAATGGAAAAAAAATCTTAAAAATCTTAAAAATTTCACCTGGTAATTCCAAGACCAAGAGCACCTATTTGAAAACCACCTCAAAATTAATTTTGTTGAATATTTTATGAATTGCACGTTCTATATATACGCAGAATTATTGTTCAATGTAGGGTGTGGTCTACCAGTCTTTCAGGAGCAAGTGGATCTCAATAAAATTTGGATCCTTTCCATTTCCTTTTGAAATGGAGAGAGTCTATTTAATGGACATGATGAATTTGAAATAGATCTAAGGTAAAAAATTGTACCACCTCAATTAAAATCTAAAAAACTTAACCCAGCACATTTAAACTCTAATTAACCTACGGTTAATTAAGCAAATTCCCTTTTTTTTCTAACTAAACGCATCTGAATATGTGCTATTTCTCATCCCCACCGTCACCACTGCTACCACTACTCACGCCAAGCCACCATTGTCGTCTGGGCTACGTCTCACACCAGGCTAGCAACACTGTATTACGCTGTACGCTTGTCGAGATAGCTAGCCACTGCCCAAT
The DNA here is from genome assembly GCF_001633185.2 of Quercus lobata. Taxonomy (NCBI): domain Eukaryota; kingdom Viridiplantae; phylum Streptophyta; class Magnoliopsida; order Fagales; family Fagaceae; genus Quercus; species Quercus lobata. The sequence continues at coordinate 6,377,320 of NC_044906.1, read as the reverse complement.
AAGTTTTGTCTCTCTTTAATTATTTAGTTGCAGAGAAAAGCTTGAGTGTTATTTTAGCACCTATTTTGATTAGCCATGAATTATGATGAAGAATAATAATAATAGGAGAGGAAGTATTGTGGGAGCCGTACGTAGAAGCACGGGTGTTTATGCATATAATAGGATGGAAAATGTTTGGTTCAAAACATGTGTCTCACTATACCTTTTCTACCCTAGATCAATTGCAAATTGATCTTGTCCATTAAATGGATACTTTCCATTTTAAAGGGAAATGAAGAGAATCCGGATATATCACCACTTCTAGACCTAAATGCATCAGAGGTGAGCTGTACTTTCCTTTAACAATGTGGCCGACAAGTGGGTTTTTTAAGGAACTTTTATTTTCCAAAATTTCAAATTCTCAAGATGTTATTTTTTTTACTTTTTACTATAACTCTTTTTCATGAACCTAATTAGGCTCTCACTTAATTTTTTGAGTAGAATTGAAATATTTAGTTATTTGTATAAAATTATAATGTTAAGACCACATTTAGGGGTAATTCACTTACTAATCTCCGTTCAAAATCAAGTTATTAAACTCCTGAAAATATCTATCTCTAAAATCCAAATCCATTAAAGTATGAAGTTATTCTCACTCAATTGTCTCTAATCATTCTAATTTCTGAATTTCCAAAACCCTTGATTATAAAATTTTGAAAAAAAAAAAAAAATCTAGAAAGAAATATTAACTTAAGAATGCTTTCATTGATGTTGTCTCCAAAGTTTCCACTCAAATCTTTTCTTTGAAATTTTGGTTTGTGTTGAACATGAAAATTCAAAGGAGGTTAATTTTAAGAGTTAACTTACCTTATACATTCAAGTTTGTAATTTAAAAATGTGAAAATTACATTTTATATCCCTAGACTATACTCCTATTTACACTTATCTCATGAATGACAGGAATGCACGATCACCCTCCTAAACTAATACTTGTAAAACATTTTGCACCCTATTGTCTATTTAGCAGTTAAGTTTAACTGAAGAAAAATAACGTGTGGCTCATGTGACTTTTTCGTCCACTTCTGATGCCATGATTTTTATTTGTCCATAAAATGTGTCTTAGTGAAAGTTGATAATATAGCCAAAGACATAGTTGGATATCCAAAAAGATTTGGCCAGTGTGTATTCCTTCTCAACGTTTGAGTCATGTAAGGGAAAAAGTGATTTAATTCGTAGGCGAGGTAGAAAAACTTAGGGTTTGTTTGGATTGAGGGGAAAGGGAAGGAGAGTGGAGGAGAGTAGAGTAGAGTGAGGTGGCTAAAATTAGACTAATTTTGTGCTAATTCCACTATACTTTACTCTACTTTCCCTCCCTCCCCCTCAATCCAAACAGACCATTAAAGAGGGATTGGCCATGAGACAACCAACCAAACTTGACAGGTGTAAGGTTGAGAGCATTTTTTAAGATAGTGGGACTCACATTTTCCATATTGATATTAGGCATTGGTTCGAGTACCCATGAATGGTGACACGTGTGGCCGTTTGCACTTAAGAAAGACTGTAGACACCAAATTTTGATTAAGATTTTCACAAGTCCCATGATGTGGCAGATTGTTAGTGGTAGGTAAAAGTGATTGAAAGCTCAAATTAGTGTGAAAACATTAGAGCTTGTTCAGACTCCAAATTAAAAATTACAGTTACATTGCATTTACTCAAACTTAACAAAGTGCAGAATAAGAGTAAATATGCACAATAAATTGGTAATACTACTCTAAGCTATATCCAACCACAATGAACAATAAAATGAATGTTTAAAGAGTAAGGAAAAGAGATGCAAATACAAGATAATACCAAGACGTGTTATTGAAAAGGAAACCGAAGAACTCGGTGAAAAATCTCTCCGCAACCTTCCAAGTCAAAATCGATTCGCTAGTCAATAAAGTTAGAGTACACGAATAACAAAAGACCCTCCAAGCCTAGTCTACCCCATGTACTTGAGCCCTCCAAGTTCCTGCTACCAACGGACTTATCGGAGTCTTATCTTCACTAACTTTCTAGATTATGTAATTTAGCCCGATTGCATTCACCACTTAGTAGCTCCTTCCAATGCTTCCCAACAGTACCAAACTTGACTTAACACTCAGATTGGGTATGACAAATGTTTGGGTTAAGAATCTCTCAAGAATGTAGAGATGGAGAGATAGGAGTAGAAGAAAACCAAGAAAAAATGTGTAGATGATTGTATGTATAACAACCTCTAACTCTTAAGTGTATTTGCTAGGGTTTTCTTTCTGAAAAGCACTCCTTACATTTCATGGGTAATCAGGGTATATATAGTGTGGATAAAGAATTTGGTAAAACTCTTTTTCTTTTTTCCAAACAGAGAGTTTCGTGACTACCTCCTGATATGGCCTTTCTCGCAAAGTACTCATGAATTTGACAGCTTGGCATGACTCTTCAGCTTCTAGTCATGTGCTTTACACATAGCCTCTCGAGGGTTACTCTTCTCACGAGCTTCTCGCAAGCTAGTTGTGAACTGCACTGATCCATATTTGAAGCTTGATTCTTCACCAATCTCTTACACTCATCCCTTACAAATAAATCCACATAAATACAGGGAAATGATTGAAGAAATTACAATAAAATTTGGCACGAAATTCAAGCAATAAAGGCTAGTTGGAAATCACAACTTTACAGTGATGTTAGTAATGGGTCTAGATGGGGACCAGTAAAAACTTGCTAGCTCAACTACTGTGAATGTTAGAGAGATAAAAACCTTGGAGAGTTTCTTTGAATAATTAATATAACATATAGAGATACACTTTAAAATAAAAGGCCTAAACTCAATGAGTATATGCTTAATTATGTTATATTAACTATTCATTATTTTCATCATTATTCAATATAGGATTTTACTCACATGTGTAACCCAACAATGAAAAATATTGTCGAACTTTTTGTGTATGTCTTTTCTCTTGCATGTACTCCTTGCTCATATGGGATACATTTGATTGTAACTTTGTAGGTAATATATGCTAAATCGGAAGACTTACCTTGAATTGGATTTTTGAATTTGAAATTGATATATAGAGGCATTAATTGCTTTTATCCGGGGTGGTGTTGTTAGAGCTTGTAGTTCTTAGATATGTTAGATGTAGATTTGCTATTAGGGTTGCATATACTTGGGAAGATTTTGTTTTCTTGTCAAATTCTGTTTATTAGAGATTATTTATATCTTAGTTGGAAATATATCAATTTTAAATGCATATTTTTGGAAATGTATGATTTGTAATTTGTAAATTTCATTATATATATATATATATATAAGTTTTCGATTTATATTGGAGAGATTTTAGTATGGTTAAATCTTTATATCGGTGGAAGATATTAGTTATCTAGATGGATGTGTTATGAATTTTTTTTTTTTGAAAGGTTTCATTTGCTAATAGATTTGAATAGAATAACGACTCATTTTGACAAATTGAATGACTAATTTGACAAAATATATATAAACCTCAAAGGTTAAAGGATTAAATTGAAGAAACCTTATAGTTTAGGGGGAAACTTGGGCTTGAACCCGTCTTGTTAATTTGTTAATAAATTAAAGAAACATAAATAAGGCTTTTCTCAAACTGAATCCAACTTGTTTATACTTTATAGACAACTTCATTCTCAAGTTGCTTTTGTGTGAGGTTGTTAATTATCGATAATGGAGGTAGTGTACCTTAACTATTTTAGAATAATCAAGGCGATATACCCTGTACTAAACAGCTGAAAGTAATCAAATTTACATGAGAATTGAAATTCGAAAGCAAACATAAAAATTACGATTTAGTTGAGCAAATGATTCCAAGCCTCAAGTGCTAAGTAAAGAATACCAGCTGACATCTCTCTTCCGCACAAAAGAGATATGCATTGCAAGTTGAACCAAAAAAGAAAAAAAAAAGTTGAGATTTCAGATTTCATCTAGGAAAGTAATAAGGAGCAAAGATAAAGGCAGATAGTTTGTCGAGTGGCACTATAAGAGACTTGTCTAACAAATTGAAGAAAAAGTAAAAGCGATAAATCATTGATTGCAAAGCAATCAAAGAAGAAGATAAAGCGAAGAAAGAAAGAAAGAATGAATGAATTCCAAGTGACGAACTCCCAGTCTGAGATCCAACAGATATTTCACCTACACGCAAAGAGACTTTGTGTGGCAAATTGAAGAAAAAGTAAGTGCATAATAGCTCGCTTTTCTTGTGCTTGAGCAAGAACCTAAAGCTAGGCAAGAACTCCAAATGCCAGGTAAAGAATATTTTACCAGACATCTAGTCTTTGCCCACATACTTGATTGCTTGCAATTGAAAAGGAGTGGGGCTCAGTATTAGGGAAATCAATAAATTAAAAGATAAAGCCAGAAGAATATAGAACAGAAAGCATAAAACACAGTCCAATCCCCATCCAATTAGCATGTAGCATTTGAACCTTTTGTGTTGTAGATTAGCGTTTACCTTTACAATTCACCAACGATACAGCCGCCTATTAATTTGTTGAAATATTCACATGTGAATAATACAGCTAGTTAAAAAGTAATATTTCACATTAGATGCTAAAGACAATATTGAGTGACTAATATAACATAATTGGACCATATTCATAAGTTTAAAATTTTGAATCAAATGGCATATGTTATATTTTCATTAACTAATCGTCATGACCAGATTATCGTGCCAGCTAATATCATATTTTATATTCTCAACAACTTGGAATATTAATCTTGACCTATTTGACAAGACTACAAACGAGATTCGGATTGATTGTTTTTCTAGGAATTTGTTTAGATATTACCGCCTTTTTTTTTGTTTGTCCTAATTTTTTTTTTTTTTTGAGAAAAAATATATATATTAATTTGATAGTTGAGATTGAATTTAAACATTGAATGTCTCAATTAAATAAAACATATAGTACTGGTAATATCTCCTTACTACAATTTTTTTCCTCTCACTTGTAATTAATTATACATGCTTCCAATATCATTCAAATTCTCTTTTCTAATTCTTTTCTTTTCTTCTTTATAAATGAAAAAAAAAAAAAAAAAAAACCCTAATGACATAAATTTCTCTATTGAAACCATAATTATACATGAGTAGGTTGGTTGGACGAATGACTTAACTGGTTCTATCATTAATTACATCATTTAAGTATATCATCTGGTCAAATCTAATGAGCTGTCTGCGGTTCGTTCAATCTGAATTAGTTTTGTGAATTCTAATTTGTTTAACTATTAGTCTTTCATTGTTAAAAAACGGATCCGAGATTAAATCTCACTTGAAGTTAATTAATTTGTGTCCAGAACTATTAATAAGTTACAATAATCATTGAGTAGAAATTATGGGTTTCCTTTTCTCATATATCTATCAAAAACAAATATGTACTAATTTTTTAAAACTGTCAAAGTTTTTTTTTTTTTTTTTTTTAACTCTAAACTATAGATCTACCTAATTTTGTAGATCTTTTTCTTTAAATGGTTTAGTGTTATAGTATTTTTACAAATGAGGAATACAATAATTTTTTATCATCTATTTCTTTCAAACACCGTATCTTTTCAGTTCTATAAATTTTTTATGGAGAAAATTCTTAAAAAATTTAAAGATGTTTATCTTTGTTTCAAATTCTTTCAATTCTCTAAAGACAACAGTATAAATGAAACACTTTTTTATTGAAACTCTATATATATAATCTTGCATAAGGAGAGCTCAATATGTGTTAAATAGTCAAACAAAACAAGTTGCTTGGCCACACTTTTCCTTCTCACCCTTGAAATTTCTAAAACGTTCTTGGCCATCAATCCAACCATGGATTCCTCTAACGATAAACAAACAAATCCAGGAAAAACCTTGCCCTTCACGGAAATTGTTCATATCATAGAAAGTTTGATTGTTAGTCGCCCCATGCTCAAATCAAAGCCTTCTCTCGAGCATCACTCCGTCCTCGAATCAAAGCCTTCTCTTGAGCATCACCCCATCCCCCAATCCGAGCCCTCTCTTGAAACTACGGCCGTCAGGCCCGTCATCACCGCTACTGCCACCAGTGGCAATAGTAGTCCAAAGGCGGCGACCAAATCAGAGGGAAATAACAGCAGCGAGGGAAGAAAAGAAGATAGAAAGATTGACGATATACTCGAGAAGATACAGAACAATCTCAATCAAATTAAAGATTCCTTCATTCAGCTTCAGAAGTTAGAAGAAAGCTCGCTCGCTAAACAACTAAAAAATTGTCTAGGCAACCTCAAAAACTTACTTGAGAGTGAAGAAAAGGAAACAACCGGTAATACTAATGCTCCATTATTCAGCGACATCAAGAAGAAACTCATGAAGTTAAAGTACCAGATTCCATCACTCCGTAAACTGTCCTGGACAAGTCCAACGGCTCAGTCACAGACAAGCGGCGGGTCTACTGTGGGCGGTTCAGTCCAGGAGTTGCCCAAGCTACACAAGAGTGAAAGCTTCAAAAATGGCTCATTTTATAAAGAAATTGAAGATATTTTTGTACGCCTTGAAGATAAAGAGAAGTTTTTTTTGTCATGCTTTGCTGTGCTCACCGAACATGCAGTGGTGAAGAGGAGGCTTTTGACTTATTGGGGGCTCGGAGAGGGCTTTTTAAGTGAATCGAATTCAGAAACAGACGAGGAGACGCCTGAGAAAATCGTTGACAAAATTCTTGAGAAATTACAAGAGATGGGCTTTATTGAGCCTGCTATGAGAAAGAGAAAACAGGAAGTTAGAAGCTACAAAATGGATCCTCTTGTGCGTTCTGCTATGATTATGATTTGCAAGAAAAAGAAGTCTGATGGTGATTCTAATGGGAACGCGGTGGAGTATAGCGCACTCGCTAACAAGGCATTTTTGGTGAAACGCGAGGAAAAATCTTTGGTTGGCGAAAGTCCTTCACAAGAGGGAGAGGATCAAAGTCAAAATTTAGATCCAGAAATACTTGTTACATTATTCAATGTTAATAAGCATTCTCCCGATACCCAGCTGAATAATTTAGCGAATAAGAAGAGTAAAGATGTAAAAGTGGTGGACTGGTTATCGAAGATGAAATCACTCAAAGTTCTTTATCTGGGAAGATGGCAGAAATCTGCTGGTTATCACATTGAGGTGAAGGACACTGCATTCTTAAAAGGATTGAAGAGTATGGAAAAATTGAAGTTTCTTAGCCTTCAAGGGATCTCTAGAATCAATAAGCTTCCACCTTTCATAAGCATGCTCAAAAATTTGGTCGTCTTAGATCTCAAGGATTGTTACAATCTGGAGGTACTTTCAGAGGACATAAGCTCACTCACCAATCTGAGGTACTTGGATATTTCTAACTGTTATCTTCTAGGTAACATGCCCAAGAAGCTATCCTCACTCTCAGAACTCCAAGTCCTTAAGGGGTTTGTCATTGGTGATCCACGAAGGGGAAAATTGGGTGCTTTAGAAGATTTGAAGGGATTGAAGAAGCTGAAGAAACTGACCATCATTGCAACTAGAAAGGACTTCCCTACACCAGAAGATCTAGGCGCTCTTCTAAAGCTTGAAGCACTTCGAAAGCTAACAATAGCATGGGGTGTACAGCCAAAAAATTCGGAAGAGCAAGCAAAAGCTGGCGAATTATCAAAGCATGAAACATCACTGCTTCGAAAAGCAGCAGAATCATCAGTGCATCCGAGCGATATACTTCCAAATAAGCTGGAGAAACTGGATCTTCAGTGTTTCCCCTATTCTACACCGACGTGGCTGAAACCTGGTGATTTGCCAATGCTAGAGAAACTCTACATAAGAGGAGGCAACTTCACAACTTTGGAGAAAGGCACGTGGAAAGTGAAGGCTTTACGTTTGAAGTACTTGAGTGGAATGAAGAGGAATTGGAGAGAACTAAAAGAATTATTCCCAGAATTGGTTTACTTGGAGAGAGTTAAATGCCCGGGGATCACACTCTGCCCTTGCGACGAGAATGGAGTGTGGCAAAATCCGAAAACATAAAATGCAGTTGCGACCGGTACCAGTAGTGTGGATTGATTATTGTTCTCTAATCACTAGGGAACTCACATTACGAACACATATTATTGTGTGTTCAATATGTCTTAGAAGCAATATTTTCCATAAGATTTTCACAAATTAATAACATGATTTGTTATGATGGGTGCAAAATAAAAGTGGTGTCATTGGTAAATAAAGGTGAAGGAGATGTTACTACAATGACATCAAGACAAGTCAATCATTATGAAAAAAATTGTCTCGAGCAGTACTCTTGTATGTTTTTGTCTCACATCATGTGACACCCAGGGATGTAGGCTATTATTGAATTACTTAAATCTATGGTATTCTCTTATGTGTGTGATTGTCTATTTTTCAAGTTTTCATTGTTTTTATTATTTATTTTGAGATCTTTCTCAAACCATGATAGCTTCAAAATCAATGGTGATATTTGAGCATCTGCTATTAATAACGCTAAAAGTTGAGGTTGCCATAAATGACTATCAGTTTTTTTTTTTTTTGCAATAACTAGATACAATCTTAGTAAATAATAAGATAGTCTACTTAGAATATTAAACTCTATCATAAAAATAAAGTGAATCATTATTTAAAATATTATTTTCTAAATTTTAAGAAATTTAAATTTTCACTTCATTTATAACATCAAAAAAGAGTATTATAACTCAATTGACACTTTCTGGCATCTCCAACAAAAAAGTCTACTACTCAAATCCCTCCTACCCCTTATTGTAACTATCAAGTTATTCATAGAGAGAGAAAGAGAGAGAGAGAGAGAGAATCTAGTTACTTAACAAGTTCAATTATCTTTAGTGGGTGTTTGGGTTTGTTGATTACTTATTGCTTATTAACTAAAAATTAGATAAAGTATAATTTTTTGTACCTTGAAAAAAAAAAAATGAAACTCTTTAACAGACTATGCATAAAAAAAAAAAAAAAAAAAAAAAAAAAAAAAAAAAAAAAATGACATTCGAATGCAAGTATAGGGCTTTGTGTGAATCGTTGCTTAATTTATTTAAAGTAAGAAATAGTTTCAAAATAACATATTAGTCGAATTCCTTAAAAAAGAAGAGTGAATTATAAGTGGCACTTTAAAAGATAGAATTTCAAATGAGTATAAACCAGGGCAAATATTAGTTATCATTATCAACTGATATTACTAAGTGCTCAACCTAATTTTCAATTAGTGTCTCTTTAATTCATTGATTATTAAACCAGTAATTTTTTTAAAGAGCTAATTCTTAAATAGTTGTATCAAATGAACCCTAAAAGATGAAATCTCTAATGTGTATAACCTAGAGAGATGGATAAAAATATCTGAAAACTAAATGTTAGTATGGCGCCATTATGACCCAAGAAAATTCTAGTCACATTTGTGGATTCCTCAAAATTACAAATCATGTTACAATTAGGGCTATGCACAATTTATATAACTCAATACGACCTAGTATATATCTATTGTGAGACTCCACAACACTCATCCAATCCATCCACGTAATTTGAGATATCACAATCTCCCCACTTAAATTCTTAACATTTTTGCAGTTCTCCTAAGCCAAATGACGTTATATGGTTATTTTTGTAGTAGTTGTCATGACTCAAGCAAGTGCTAGCCACATATGCACTATATCCCTAAAAGACTAGTCAAGTCACAATTAGAATCCTCATCATAATCACATATATAGCCTACTTCAACTTAGTATATAAATGTTTAACGTGAGATTGAACACATGCTTGCCCATCACACATTTATCCAATTCATTCCCATAATTTGGGGTAGCATAGCCATGTCAAGGAAAAAATATATTAGGGTAATTACACTTCCTTCCCTTGAGGTTTGGTGAAATTACACTCTACTCCAAACTTGAAAGGAAAAAATACTTCCCCCCTTGACATCCAATTGAACTGGGCCTTCCTTTTCCAAGGTCCATGTCCTCCTTTATCTCTATGGACTGGACCTTATTGTTGCATATTTTGGACCTCAACACACATCAAGGAAAAGAAATGTTATCATTAAGTCTAGATATCAAAATAAATGAATAAATAAAATATTAGATAAAAGACAAAAATAAAGTATATCAATCTAAGTTGACAAGTATAAATACCTTTCCCACCTTCTTGTTCAAACAATGGCATAATCATACTTATGATGAAATTATAAGGAAATTTTTTTTATTAAAAAAACATTAAGTATGTATGTGTGTGTATGTATATAGTAGAAGTTATAGATGAGTTCCAAGATTAACTTAGAAAAGTAGCTAACTTACTTGTAAACTTCCTATAAATATTAAATGCATTACTTTTGGGCTTAGTTAGATGTTAAGTTGCATTTGGATTTTTTAAATGATAAATAAACACAACTAGTGAGATTTAAACTCATGGTGTCATTCTCCATTTTCTTTTTTGTTTTTGTTTTTGTTTTTTGTTTTTTTTAATGTGTCACCTTCCAACTTGTTCTTACAAGGAGAAGAGGGTTTTTTTTTGGAAAAAATGCAAAACTCGCCTTTTAAGTTTAACCAAAATTTATTCTAGTCCCCCTACTTCATTTTTATTCAATTAAAGTCTATAAGTTTCAGGCTTATTCAATTAAGGTCTCATGCCATTCTCTATTAGCATTGAGCAGTTAGTAGCTCCCAAAACACCGTTGTTTTTAGAGAGAGAGAGAGAGAGAGAGAGAGAGATAAACTTAATTTTTCTGAAAGATTAAAAGAAAAATATTGAAAATTTTTACCGAGAAAATCCCAAGGGAGTCAATACTGTACCGGAGGCTGTACCGGTTTGGCCAATGGTACGATATATTTTGGATACTGGTCAATACTGGTGTACCATTTCGGGTTTACCGCTATTTTATATATATATATATATATATATGTATGTATGTATGTGTGTGTGTGTGTGTTTGTGTGTATTATAATAAATATAAAAGTTTACTATAAAATATTTCCTTAATTCAGAACTAATTATTCATGGTTTTAGACTTTAGTATTAATTAAAAAAAAACGCAATATAAAAAACAGAAAACTTAAAAGTTACTATTGCATACTAAGAAAACAAATAATACTAATAAGTTAATGCAAATAAGTTATCATTCTACTCTAACAAAAATTCAAAAATTACAAAACTTAAAAAAAAAAAAAACTTTTTTCTGTACTGGCCGATACGCCTGGTATTGCCCAAAATTGGCCGGTATGACCGGTACGGCCGATATTTAAACCGGTACGAAATATTGATGTTTCGATACTGGTATATATATCGGTACGGTACGGTACATACTGACAGGTACGATACATACCAGCAGGTACGGCCGATATCGGTACAGTATTGACTACCTTAGAAAATTCAGCACATTTTCCCCTGCAATCTGGCAAACTTTCCTAGCAACCAAAAATTCCAATAGTAGAAACTAAAAAGGAAAAATCCATCACAATAGAAACACAATTTAAAAACATAAATTTCCATTACTTAAATCAGAGAGTGCCAATTACAGAAGCACCACCTAAGTAATAAGCAATACAGAAAACGGCAAGGAAACCTAGTTCTAGTACAATTTTTTTCCGTTGCTCTCAGGGCTTGGGGTCCGTGCCTACAAGTTGTACTGTACTTTTTCTTAATTTCGTCCCTTGTCTCAAATTTGCTTTAATATTTGGGCAAGGGTTTTATGAAACCTGGGTTGCATAAGTTTTTTGGACACACCACTAGGTGGCACACTAAAATATTAACAAGTGTCCTTGTTAATGTGAGAAGCACATGACCAATTAAATGAGTTTTCTAACCCAAACAAACCCTTCTCACATTACCAAGGACACTTGTTAATTTTTTAGTCTGCCACCTAATGGTGTTCGCAGGAACTTATGCAACCCAGGTTGCATAAAATTGCTACCCTTAAAATTTTCAATTTTTATTGTTTGGGTACAGACATTGGGGTCAACAACTTTAGAAATTTAGCACCAAATTGAAATAAGACTATAATTGCAATTGAATATGATGTCAGGTATCTTTCTAATTTTATGTTATGTGTTCTTCCAATTATACTCTTATTTTGCATCAAACATAAGTTCACAATTTAAAATTATATAATATTACCATCGCACTAAGGCTGGTTACTCTACAAATATAAGTGATTGTAGGGTGTGGGAGGCAAGAGTCGGGGTTTAAGTCTTTAAGAGGGAGTTTCACACACACACACACACATATATATATATATATATATATACTTAGATTAGATTAGAATAAAATTTCTATCTTGTATAAAAAAATTTATAAAATATTAAAAGCCACGTTAGAATTCATTATGTTCCTTTATAATCTTGTGAATGTGTACAACCTGTTGTTTATTAGGGAAAAACGTTTCATATGACAATCTTGTTTACTATTAAATTTATAAGCTTATTTGTTTAGCATATTTAAGAATTGAAAAAAAAAAAAAAACTGTTATTTTTAGCATTTATAGATAAGAGAGTTTTTAATGCACAATTAACTTAATATTTGGTTAGCATAATAGTTAATTATATGAAAAAAATTGTTCTAAGAGTCTTATACCTCAATTGGTATCTTTCATTATTTTTAAATGAGATATCTAGAGTTCAAATCTCTTGCCCTCATTATAACTATTGCAATATCAACAAAAAAAAAAAAAAAAAAAAAAAGAAAAAAAAAAAGGAAAAGCATTTAATCAAATAGTGGGTTTAACAAAATATTATTGTAAGGACTCAATTTGTATCGATCCCAAACTCGTATTGGGTTTGAACGCCAAAGGCCCAAACAATAAATTTATAGAGCGTGGATATAGAAGAACTAGATTAACTTCAGAAGAAAAACGATTTAATTTAACGTTTCTAGATGGATTAATACAAATATTACTATCAATTTACCCTTGAAACAAGCTAAGTTCTTTATTTCGTAAGATTTTCTTCTAAGCATCAATTGTTTAGAAGTTCCAATTCCCTCTCTCAATGCATTCTTCCATGTTATATATTGCCCTTTTGGTGTCATCTTCACCACACATGTGTAGGTTGGATTTGGGGGATCCCTTCTTGTCCCATCCAATACTTCTTGGAACCTTCAACCAGCAACTGTAAGACTGCTTCATCACTGTTCAAGCATCACCTCCACATTAATGCGGCCAGAGAGTTGGTTGAGAGGCAATTAATGCGGAGGCAGCAGTTGTTAAAGATATTTGTTTATCTTTTCTTTCTTACCCTTGGCCCCATGTCCCATATTTAGTGGTAATGCAACTTCGAAGTGTGTTTGTGACAATACGGCATTCAGGTCGTCCTCGGACACATATTGCCGAGAAGGATTTTGTCCTCGGACGAATACTGGACCCATCTCATGTGATATCTACTCCTCTTTTCACTTGGTTCCCCTTATAACCTTATGTGGGCCTCCTCGGATAGTTTAACGTCCTCGGATGGGCCACAGGCCCAGTTAACACGGTTTTAATAATTATTGATTAACTGGCCCCCACAATTATTGAGATAAAGGGTTATCAAATAGTATAAATTTTGTTTATGTTATCCTATTATGCCATTTGGAAGGGAATCAATATGCTATCTAGCATTTAGATTCTTAAGTATATTAATGTTCTGGAATCTGAATGTCTAAGAACCAATATTGATGCCCAAGTTTGGTTTGATAAGGTTTGTATGAATATGAGATTTTTATATTTGACTTACTCTGATAAATCATAGATGATTAAATTTTTATCTCCAAAATAACATTGCACAATATAAATTAGAAATATTTTATATGTTTCAATTATTCTTAATGTAGGGGTGTCAAGGCCCAGCAATATATATTTGTGTATATATTGGGCCGGGGGCCCAATCCAAGGACACGAAGTAGTCCAAGGAGGGTTAAACACTGTTACGGGAGTCCGTGTTAGTAAGTGAAAAGGTTATTTTTGGTCATAAGGGTCCAGGAGGTTGGTCCGAGAATGAATGCCTCCTCGGTTGAGCAAAGCCGAGGTCCAAAGTTGTGGTCTGACATCCAGGGCCACGTTCTGGAAGATTCTGTAAATAAGGATAAGCATCACAGAAGCACAAGACAGAAGGAAGCTCTAAAATATCTAAGGGAAAACTGCTACCACTGCATTGAATGCTCTGTAGCTAACTCTCTGGCCTCATTAATGAGGAAGTGATACCTGAACAGTAATTTTCAACCTTACAACTACTACTAGAGACTTCAAGAAGGTGCTGATGGGACAAGAATCAACACCAGTAATCTACTCTACATGTGGAGGGTAGGGATGAAAGAATGGATATAATATAACACAGCAAGAAGACCATGAAGGAAAGAGATCAGAGAATTGAGAAAGAAACATTGTAGCAATTAGAACTGTATTTGTAACTAACTTCAAGTAATATATACATGAACTGATTTTCTCGAATTGTTCCGAGGACGATTTTCTTTAGATAAAAACAGTCTACTTTTACTTTATTGTCATTTGGATCCATTATAATTGCTACCAAACTCATTAGAACCTAGTTTTCCAACACACTCTTTACAAATTCATTGTATTGAGTTTTTTGGTCCTAAATCCTTTTACCTTTCGGGCTTAGGACTCAAATTGCGTCCTTACACTTAAAATTACCAATAATATTTCTAGAAAATATTTGGTAGGTAAGATATTAAACATTTAGTGTAATATATATATATATATATATATATATATATATATGAGATGAGTTTAAGTTATAGAATTACACATTTTTTAAACTATTGGATTTAAGTAGATCTTATGGTAAAAAAAAGACACTCATTAATGCTTATATTTAGATTAGGATCTCATTTAATATCTCTTATTTATGACACTCTATTTCTCTCTCTTTCTCTTTCTCCTCAACATCATATTATTAAATAAGCTAATTAAATTTTAAGTGAAACTCTATTACCTAAATTTCAATAGATTGAATTACTACCAAAAAAAAAAAAAAATTATTGTTTATTTTGAATTATTTAAATATAGGCTATAATTTTTTTGATTGTTTTACTTTTGACATAAAACTTGTAGTAAAACTTGTATATTCATAAATCACAAGCATTGTTGGACTTCAATGAATTCCCTATCTTGTTTTTCCTTTGTTGTCAACACAGTAAAATAAAAACTCATTCACATGATCACCATGACCACTTTATGCACTAGTGTAGCACCACTCACACTCAGGATGATCATTTTGGTATCCATCAATTTAGTGCTTTTCTATATATCATGGGGTGGAGGAGAAAGACAGAGAGAAAATTATTTTGGGTATAGAGATAGGTATGGAATGTCAAAAATAAAGAATAATGAATGAGATCTTAATCAAAATATTAACATTAATAAGTGTCTTTTTTAACTATTGGATCTACTTAAATATCATGGTTTAGAAAATGTGTAACTCTTATATATATATAAGTTGAGTTCAAGTTACACCTAGTATAACTTTAAGTAATATTACACCACCCAACATTCTTTAATTAGATGTGAATTTTGATAAATCCATTGCTGGATTACATAATTTTCATATATTCTCTATGCTTATAAAATTTAAAGGTGATCAAAAATCAATAACCATGTCATCAATCAATTGTTTAAATTCAAGTTTTTGTAGTTTAAAATAATACATAAAATATGAGTTTTTGGATCGAATAACAAATAACATTTGATTGGCATGAAAATTGACATGCATATTAAAAACATATAAAACATGTAATTCAACGATTGGATTTTCAAAATATGAATTCAATAGCAAGTTATTGGGTGATGTAATATTGCTTAGAGTTACACTAAATGTAACTTGAACCCAATCTTATATAAAGAATGTTATACCACTTAATATTTCTTTATTAGATGCAAATTTTGACAAATCCACTGTTGAATTATATTGTTTTTGTATATTCTTCTTACTTTAAAATTTTCAAGATAATAAAATATCAATAACTAGGTTATCGAAGAAATATTTAAAGTGCAAGTTTTTGTAGTTTAAAATCAAGCATAAAGATGAGTTTATCAATAAAATAGTAAACTGTAAACATTGTCTGATTAATGTGAAATTTGGCATGTATATTAAGAATATAGAGAACATGTTATCCAATTGTTGGATTTTCAAATTATTTATCCAATAAAAAATTATTAGGTAGTGTAATATTCTTCAAAGTTATATCCGGTATAACTTGAACCAATATGTGTGTGTGTGTGTATTCAAGTTACACCTAGTGTAACTCTCAGCAATGTTACACTGCTCAATATTTTTTAATTGAATGCGAATTTCGACAAATCCACCGTTAAATTATATTATCTTCGTATATTCTCCATACTTGCAAAATTTCAAGGTAATCAAAGATTAATAGTCATTTCATCAATCAATTATTTAAATTTAAGTTTTTGTAGTTTAAAATAATACATAAAAGATGAGTTTATAGATTGAATAGTAAATAACATTTAATTGACATGAATGTTAAGAATATATAAAATACGTAATTTAACGGTGAGATTTTTAAAATATAAATTATACTATATGGCATCTAGATTTCTGGGGATATAATATATCTGAGAATCTAAATGCCTAAGAATTGATTGATCAATGCTCATGTTCGATTTAACAAGATATTTGGGTATATGACATTTTTGTATTTGGTTTATACTTATAGATTCTATAGTTTTTTTTTTTTTTTTCAAAAATATCATTACACCATATAAACTTGAAATTTCTTATATGTTTTAGTTATTCATGAAAATGCCAATAACATTGCTTTAAAAAATTAACAAAATACGGACAAAAAGAACAGATAACAAAAGTCATACACGAATTAAAAAATAAAATTAAAGGCAAAAGATAAATACGATTAAATAAAAATCATTATCTAAGAATAATTATTATTAAAAAACAAAAAAACCTAACTACATGCTCATGACTCCATGAGTCATGAGATGTACAGACTATGTAAAAGTCATGTATACTAAAACTGTAAATGTGGGTTCCAGTTAGCTCAACTGGTAAAGTCTCTGATGGTTGTGTAAGAGATCTAGGGTTCAATCCCCACCTATACCAAAAATTGATTGGTGTCTTGGTTTGGTGATAAAAAGCTATCATCAGGAGTGGACGCCATAGGTTGAAATTTTCTATAAAAAAAAAAAAATATAAATATTATCGAATTGAAAATTATATATATATAAAATAAAAAAATATGTTGTAAGTATAGAAAAATTTACAAGTATCATCGACCTCAAGCAGCTGCAATATACAGCGACAAAAGAGATATGAATTAGCATGAAGATATTACCTAACTTATTTTTTTATTATAAATTGGTAGCATTCTTTGTTACTCTATATCAATAAAACTACGTTGTAAGTCGAGCGGCTATCACCCCAAAATTTTTAAAATCTCTTTAAGAACTCAATTCCCAACTCAGTTGACCCTAAAAACAATGTTTGGCCACCCCCAGTCCCAATTCCTTTCACTATCATTTTTCATTCCAACCCGTCATAACTTTTACTTATACGGTTTTACCCCTACCTTTTACTAATTTTAAGCAATAAGAGCATTTGCAGCAGTGGAGCTAAAAAGCTATAATGCTATTTTAGCTCTACCAATATACCAAAACAAGCTTGCAGCAGTGGAGGCATACTTAAAAATTATAGCTGAATTGCTACAGTACACATCTATAAATAGATATGCACTGTAGCTCACATCTAAAAATAAAAAGTAATTTTTTATTATCTGGGTACAAATTGCTTCTTCATTTTTTTTTTCCTTTCTTTCTTTTATCCCACCGGTCTCTCATTCACTCTCTCTCATTCAACTCAAGTCTCTCAACCTCTCTCACTCTCTCAACTCTGGCAAGTCTCTTAACCTCTCACTCTCTCGACGTCACCGACACTGGCACAGCTACCACAGACCGCCCACATCGCCTTCACCGACCCACAAACCCACATCGCCCTTACCGACCCACAGACCCACTTCGCCCTCACCGACCCAACCACCGCAGACCCACATCGCCGATCGCCCATCTTCCTCTATTCGCCGATTTCGCTCACCCAGCCACCACAGAGCCACCTCACTCTGACCCAAGCCCCAAGCCTCAAGCAGCTAACCGCTGCTGCCGTCCATCTCTCTTTTCTCTTTGTTGTGATTGTGTTTTTTTTTATGTATTTTCATATGGGTTTGGTGGCTATGGTGGTAGTGGTTGATTTTGGCTATGGTAGTGGTGGTGGATGATTTTGACAGTGGGATTGTGGATGTTTTTTTTTTTTTTTTTTTTCCTATGTTGTGTTGTGGTTGCCAAAGTAGAGTGGTGGTTGTGACCGGTGGTGGTGGTGGTGGTGGTGGTGGTGGTGGTTGTGGCTGTGGCTGATGGTAGAGGTGGTTGTGGTGGTTGCTTTGTATGTATTTTTGGGTAGTGGAGTATATTATTTTATTGTAGAAAATATATTATTTTATTGTGATGTTTATATTATTTTATTGTGTTGAAAGCTAAAATAGATCCACTGCTGCAGTATATCTATAGATAAAATAGATAAAGTAACTTTTGGTAGAGCTAAAAAGCTAAATTTTTAGCTTCACTGCTGTGGATGCTCTAACTTTGGCTATTAACTTCAGTGAGAAGCTTCATTCAACTTTTCCCGAAGAAAAATGCTTTAACAAAAAAAAAATAATAAATAAATAAACAAAAACAAAAACACTAAAAACAAACTATAAATTTTACTACAAAATATTTATAAATTGAAGTGTCAGTGAAAATGATTTATGCTTTTTGTAGGGACACGTTTTCCAAGCCAAGCCCAAGATGCATGGACACTCAGACCAGTGAATCCGATACAATGAATTTGTAAAAAGTGGGCCAAAGAGTTGGCTTTAGTGTATGGACAACGACCATTACAGTATTCCTCATGGGCCGAGTTTACCAGAGAGAATTGGTCCTCGGCAAGATCCGAGGAGCTTTTTCTAGTGCTTCGGGTGTGTTGGGGGTTCCTCCTCCTTCTGTTTCTCTTTACTCCCCTTTTTATAGTCGTTTTCCTCCTCCTGAATGAGGTCCCTAGAGTAGATACTTGTCCCATCAACCCTTACCTCCAGTTGTTGGGAGTGGTTGTAAGGACAGAAAAGTATGGCTGTGTCAGGCACAAGGCATTGAATGCAATAATGGCAGCCTTTTCCATAGACGCTTCCGTTTTCTCCGTTATCTTTTCGTGCTTTCGTGTGTTCCCTGTCCTGTGGAACGATATGGAGTGTTGCTACTGGTCATATGTTGCCTCTTTTACCCTTGGCTATATCCATCCGAGGAGGATTCTCCATGGCCGAGGAGATATTTTTCCTTGGGCTGGGCCCCTGGCCTAGTATAGATATTGATATGGGCTTATTAGCCTTTTACCCCCACACTTTTATTAGTATTTTACTATTAAATTTCATGATTTGTTGGTATTTTCAGTGCTAATAATAATTATACTTATTAAAAATTTCTAAAAATAATCTTCGGCAATGTATATAGTAATATGAGTTTTTCTTAAATTGCATATCAATATGATAGTTTTACCTTAGTTCCAAACAAAAATTGTTAGTTGTGCCCCTGAATAGACTATCCAACTAATCTATCCATTGTTATGGTCGCCTCTAGTCTTGATCTTGCTTCATGAATCATGACGACCAATGATAAATACACTACTTAAGTTGAATCAAGATGCTACTAAGTTCTCTCTCTCTCTCAAAAAAAAAAAAAAAAAAAAGGCGCTAACTAAATTTCTTTTCCATCGAATGTATCTGTGAAAAATACAAATGATTTCCCATTGCCGTGGCCTCTGCTAGTCTCTAGCATCCTAGCGACAATGGAAAATAAAGACGGAATTTAATACAGTCCCATCTCACTTAGATTCTGAGTCACACTCCATAAAACCCAAAGTTTTAGTCCACTGTCCAGTTATTACGTTATGCAAAATCAAAGGTAACAATGTTATGAAAATAGAGTAATTTTTAGATACTCTTGGAGTATGGAAAATAATGCTCCCTCCTCTCACATTTTTGGTATGGTCTACTCATTAAATTCATGATGAGTCCACCATGATTTTGAGATGAGGGAACATCATTTTTCCATACTTCCAGAGTACCTAAAAATTTTCCATGAAAAATATCATATCCTTTTTTTACATAAGCATGGAGTCTTTCACTACACCCAAATACCATTTGCTCCACTTCTATGTCATCAAACATAAAGACTACCAATTCACCCAAAAGGTTTTTTTTTTGGTTGATAAACTTCACCCAAAAGGTTAAGTTGTTAGTAAACGGAGAATTTAATCACTTAATCATAATTCTAATACTCTCCCTCAGACGTGAGCATAAATTCCCTTAAGTGAGTCTCAACATGTGAGATTTTTAATATTTTAAATGAAAGATAGAGTATAGAAAAACTTCTTCTTTGTCAAGTCTGCCTCCAATTACATGGTCTTTCCTATTAGCATTTTTCCAAACAGTTCGTGCACACTTTTAAACACACAAACCCAGATAAAATATGCTTCACAAAATTTCTATATGAATCATCAAACAAATATAAACACATAATTCAAATAATGGTTGTGTATGTAGACTTACTGATAAAAGAATGCTTTATTTACAACTCATTCTTCCTCTGTATAAAAGCACAGTTCATGTGCAATACTAAGAAGGAAATTTTAATTTCTTGTAATGTTGACTTGGCTTAAGAATTAAATATTTAGAATCATTATTGTATTGTGTTAGCAAACTGAGATCAAAACATGTTTAGTCTAAGTATTTAGGCAATGCTTAAATAAGGGTATTTCAAGTTTTGAAGTCCAGCTATTTGTAGAAAAGAAAAGTGAAATTCTGCCTTTCTCGACCAATCGAGAATAAGGCTCGACCAATCGAAAATCACAGGCACAGTTTCTGCAGAATTTTTAAATAGGCCTAAAGCCCGAGAAAACGTTTAGAGTTTCACTTAAACTTCTCTACATATAAAAGGGAAACCCTAGTCACGTTTTGGAGGTGCTGAAGAAGACTTGTGTGTTACTCTTTGTAAGATTTGAGAGGTTCTGTACCTTCTAACTACACAAGAATCTACCGGAGCTAAAACTACAGTCAAAGATTGGTAGAACTAGTTGCTACATTAAGATCAACAAGTGAAGTTGATCTGAAACCTTCGAGTGGGATCTCAAAGTCACAAGCAAGGTGGCTTGTGTTGCTATAAATCCAGGAAGAGAAGGAGTCTGTGGATTCGGAGCTTGCACGTGGTCGTGTCAGTAAGTTACTACTGGAGGTAGTATTAGATTTAGAGTTAAATCTTTTGTAAAAACTTCAATTCTCTTATAGTGGATTTGGTTTACCTTGAGGATGGGTAGGTCAAATCTTCTCTAGTTTTTTACCTTGAAACGGTTAGTTTTATTAGTTTTCCTAAATCATCATATCGTAGTGTTATTTACTTTTCCGCATCTTTGCATGATATAATATATTTGTATTTAACCTAGATTTGAAAATTAATCTAAGTAATCACTTAGTTAATTAATTAGGTTAAACTATTTGTTTAAGGGGTCTAAATGAACTTTCATATTATAGTATTGTAATTCTCTCTTAAAGAAGTATGACACATGGTAGAGCCTTAGCTTATCATATGTTGGGTTCTGCTTTTATGTATACTAGTTTGTAACCCCATACATATGCATGAATACACTTAAAAATATACAATAAGATGCATATTATAATTCCTAAAATATATAATTAAAATACTATTGATAGTTATTTTTATATTTTATTAACTCTTTAAAAAAATTTGTAAAGATATTATTAGGTATAAAATGTAAATTGTCCATGTTTTTTATTTTTATTTTTATTGTGAAGCACTTTTTTTTTTTTACGATTTATTTATTCTTGACTCTTTAATTTTTGTACTTAATAACTCACTTAGATGAATATTTATATCCCACATTTGATTATAAAATTAAAAAATAAACTCTTTAAGAATAAATAATTTAGGACACATGACGTAAAATTGGAACTCTAATTTAGAACTCTAATTTGAGTTTCTCTCAGCTTCACATATTATTATTA
Organism: Quercus lobata; assembly: GCF_001633185.2. Classification (NCBI taxonomy): domain Eukaryota; kingdom Viridiplantae; phylum Streptophyta; class Magnoliopsida; order Fagales; family Fagaceae; genus Quercus; species Quercus lobata. The sequence goes on along the minus strand of NC_044906.1, from coordinate 6,355,286 downwards.
TATATATATATATATATATATAGATTTATTCTAGACTTTTTAATTTTTGTACTTAATAACTCACTTGGATGAATATTTATGATGTGGTCTCACATTTGATTATAAAATTAAGAAATAAAACTCTTTAAGAATAAATAATTTAGGACATATGGCGTAAAATTAGAACTCTAATTTAGAATTCTAATTTGAGTTTCTCTCAACTTCACCTATTATTATATATATAGATATATAGACTAGTCAGTATTGCTTACAACGCACAAAAAAAGTTGACATAATATAATTTTTTTTCTCTCTTAGCTAATCATAATAATGTTGTTACTATTAAATGATGTTAAGAAATGTGACTCATTAAGACTAAGGAAAAAATTAGCTTTTGCCCCTTTCAAAAAAACAATCTTACATTTTGCCCTCTTTCCCAAATTAATTAAGGAAATGCCCCTCTTTTGAAACTCGATTTTCTCAAAATCGAGTTAAGCCCTATAGTGACGTTTTTAAGGATCCTATAGTGATGTTTTAAGGACCTATAGTGGCGTTTTGTAATCCGATTTCCATGAAGTCGAGTTATAGGTAAAAAAAAGGAAAAAAATTGCATGTAACTCGACTTCATGGAGATTGGATTACAAAACGCCACTATAGGTCCTTAAAACGTCACTATAGGCTCCTTAAAACGCCACTATAGGGCTCCATAATTTTTTTTTTTTTTTTTTTTTATAACTCGATTTTGAGAAAATTGAGTTTCAAAAGAGGAGCATTTCCCTAATTAGTTTGGGAAAGGGGACAAAATGTTAGATTTTTTTTTTTTTTGAAAGGGGCATTTGCCCATTTTCTCCTTAAGACTCATATTCTAGATCCTCTAAAAACGAGAAGGCATGAGATTTTCTGCAATTATATATATGAACTAACAAAAATTGCATTGCTATGCTCTCTATACAATTACAAAGGTTTTTTTTTTTTTTTTTTTAACAAGTGAGTTTTGTCCCAAGGTAAAGATAATAACCGAGATTGCTTTGCAGGGAAACAACCAAGTGGAGAAAATGATAATCCTTATCCCTAATGTCGTCAGAAAAGTATGGGATAAATGGAATATCAGGAGCTTTTTTATCATCCGCATCTTGGTTCAGATTCTTTTGCTTTTTACTGCAACCTTGAGAAAGAAAACATCAAACAAATGGGTAATCAGGACTATCTGGGCAGGTTACCTGCTTGCTGATTGGACTGCTAACTTTGCAGTTAATCTAATCTTTGACAGGGAAGAGAAATATACTGATACTATGGATGATACTGGTCTTCTTCTGGTGTTGTAGACACCTTTTCTTTTATTACTCCTTGGTGGGCAAGACAAAATAACTTCTCGTCGTAAATGCACTTTTAGTCCTTATATTCTAGGGTCATTTCTATTTTAATCCCTACATTTTCATTTTACCACCTTTAGTCCCTAAACCAATTAACGCGTGATATTTAAGTCCTTACCGTCACCTAACTAACAGAAAAAACTGACGTGGCAAACAGAGTGCACTGTTGACATAGTAAATACTGACGTGACGAATAAAATAATAATAATAAATTTTATTTATTATTTAATAAATGTCAAGTCAGCATAAAATAATAATAAAAAAAGACATATTTATGTTTTTTTTTTAAATTCTTTTAAAATAAAATAAGATAATTAAATTAAAAAAATATTTCTTTCATTATTTTTTTCTGAAGAACATGTTCATGTTCCTTGGGTTCATCCCCAGAAATTTTCTTGAGAAACAAACACACAAAAAACCCAAAAAATTCAGATCAAAAACAAAATCATAAATCTCAAAGCCCTCATTTTCAACCCCAGCAAAATCATCAAATCCCAAGCCATAAGCCTAGAAAGTTCAAAACCAGAAAATCATTAAATCCTAGAAGCCAACTCACATTGAAACCTAGAACTTGACCACCATACTTCTTAAATAGTAGACAATGCACCGGATGCGGCAATAAATGCTTGGTAGCTTCCAACAGCCACCTCTTGCATTTGCCTCCGGATCCGCTCCACTTCGACTCGAAGAAGCTCCGGCTCCTACAAGTTTTTGTATCAAAATTTTCTCACACAACAAAACAAAAGCACAGAGAGAGAGAGAAAACCAAAACCTTTTGGAGACGATCGAGATTGAAGGAGAGGAGCTCGGAGAATTAAGGTTGTTAAGCGGAGGAGGAGGAGGCAAAAGTGAAGGCGAGACAGAGATAAGGCTTGACAGCGACAACAACGTCGTTTCCTTTGCTGCATTTTCCAAGTCCATTTCCAAAGAAGATCTGCTCCAATCGATGAGCTCTGAGAATCAGATCTGCCTTTTATTCTTGTGTTATAGAATTGTTTTAGTTTGACTAAGAATGTCCTAGACCTCCTGGTTTTTCCATCTGATAATTCTGGGGACTGTGTCGTGGACCTCTTTGGATTTGTGTTTGTGTTTTTTGGGTTGTTGCTGGTTTTGCTGAAGATGGACTGATGGGTTTGTGTTTGTATTCTTGCTGGATTTGTGTTTGTGTTCTTGCTGGATTTGTCAGCATTTGTGTTTGTGTTCTTGCTTAATCTTGTGTTTGTTTCCTAAGATAAAAAAAAAAATAAAAAATAAAAAATAAAAAATAAAAAATAAAAAATAAAAAAAGAAGAAGAGAAAATGTCAAATAAAGGAAAATGTTCTTGTTCTTAAATCTAGATTTGTGTTTTTATTGTTCTTGTTCAAGGCACTTTTAGATCTCAATTCATGTGATTTTTTGTTTTTAATTTTTTTTATTTAGTTAAAATTAATAAATAATTAAAAAAAAAAAATTTAGATGCTAATGTGGCATTTTTTTTAATGCCAAAATAGATTTTTTTTAATTATTATTTTAATGTGCTGTCAGCCACGTTAACTTTTTCTGTTAGTTGGGTAACAGTAAGGACTTAAATGTTATGAGTTAATTGGTTTAGGGGCTAAAAGTGGTAAAATGAAAATGTAGGGACCAAAATAGAAATGACCCCAAAATATAGGGACTAAAAATGTATTTACGTCTAACTTCTTTGGCAGTGGAGGATAATGAGATGTGGCCTAGGCATTTGATTTGGCTCATTCTCCTAGTTTTCACGGCTTGTTTTGTGTTTATTCAATCACTTCATCAAAACAGACTATAGATCCCAACTCTTCTCTTGCTTCCTGCTGGAACCATCAAGTACGCTGAGCGAACGGCTGCACTGTATCTTGCAAGTTTGGATAGTCTTGGAATATCCTTACTTAGAGAACCTGACTCTGGGCCCAACTATGAGAAATTAATGAGATTATACTCCAACTTTAGAGATAGCCATATTCCTGTAGACATTGTATTTAGAGATAGCCATATTCCTGTAGACATTGTATTTGTCGAAGACATAGAATCCCATGTCGAAGACAAAGAATCCCATGTGGACAAAAATGATGCCAATGTATCTTGTGTTCCTGATCTTCCCAGTCGTGAATTAGTGCAGTATGCTTATAAGATTGCAAATATGTACAGGGGACTCATTGTCAATCTCATGTTCAACTCTCGTGAGCATAGAGAGAATCGAGAATTCTTCCATAAAGGATCTTCAGAGGATGCATTGAGAATATTAGAGATCGAACTCAACTTCTTTTATGATGTTCTCAATAGTCCATACCAAGGTTGAGGTGGCATATTCCAGGTTAGGAAAAATGTCTCGGTTTATATCCATTGGGTTAGTTGTGGCAGCCTTGTCACTTTTCTACAAAGAAGAGAAGAGAGGTTTTAAGAGGTTCGACATTGAAGTGACTTGCACCATGTTCCTTGGTGTCTTAGGCCTGGATATGGTGACTCTCCTCCTATGGATGTTCTCTGACTGGACTATTGCTTCTTTTAAAATGTCTGAGATAAATTCTCATCTTGCCAGCATCCTATCCAAAATCGTCGACAAGTTACTTAATCTCAGGAAGCCAATATGGAAGCAATCAGAGAGGGAAACATCGCAATCAGAGCTTCAAGAGAGGGCTACACCTATTATATATAAAAGGTGGTCTGAAACTCTCTCACAATTCAACTTCCTAAATGATGGCTTGCTGAAAAGTTCAGAAAGGATGAATGAAGCAGAAAGCAGAAATGTGATCAACAAATTCATCTGTGACAAGGTAAACGGCATACTTAAATATTTCCACATTAAGGATTTTATAGATCAGATGACGAATGCCTGTTCTCAGTCGAGACGTGTGTTCCATCAGCCATTAACTAATAAACTATGGGAATTTATCTTCAAGGAGCTGTTAGAGAAATCTCTATCTGCAGATGATGAAGATGAAGCAAATAGAATAAGCTCAGCTTGAGGTGGTTGGGTTCTCAAAAATGGTGACTTCACCGATGAATTCGATTACAGTCTATTAATGCCTTATATCAAGGAAGTTGCTTATGATGAAAGCCTTCTATTATGGCATATTGCTACTGAACTCTGCTACCAAAAAGATAAAGATTTTCCAAATAGCAAAGATGATAAGGAGTTGAGTAAACTCGTCTCATATTACACGTTATATATTTTATATATCAGCAACCAGGTATGATGTCAGAAGTGTCAGGCATTGCCAAACTAAGGTTCAATGATACCTTGGCCGAAACGCATAGATTCCTTCACCAAAATGAGATTAAAACTCCGGAACAGGCCTGGAAAAAAATTCTTGAGATAGATACAGGTGTAAGACCTGTTCTTGTGAAGGAAGATCGATATAAGTCTGTACTTTTTGATGCATGCATGTTGGCAAAAGAGCTTGATAAATTAAAGACAGAACTGAAATGGAAGGTGACGAGTAAAGTATGGGTGGAATTGTTATCATATGCTGCAAGTCGTAGCAGAGCAAATTCTCACATCCAACAACTAAGTAAAGGTGGCGAGCTTCTTACTTTTGTTTGGCTATTGATGGCCCAGTTGGGCTTGAGAGAGACTTGGGCTGAGTCCCGTACCAGAGGAAAGCTGATTATTGGTAAATGACTAAATACATCTACCTTATGTACTTTCCCTTTTTTTTCATAAGAAAATAAGGAGAAGGAAAGAAGTAGATGAAGGCCTTCTGGCCTTTATCAGCTCCATGTCCATTCCAAGAGATGCATTATAACGAATAAGATTTATGCAAATATATCTTTACCTTTGAAGGGTAAGGTTTTTGCGTGATTATATTGTTAATTTTTTATTTTACTAGTGATAAACAAACGTAACAAAAAATTTAAGTAGAAATCTCAAAAAATGAACAAGAATATATATTGCTTACAGTTATAGTCTTGGACTTCTTAAGCTCCAAATGCTTGGACAACTAAGTTTTAGGCCCTTTTAACTTTGCACAAGCGCCTACAGCCTATGCCTAAAATTTGTTTAATACAACCCTACTTGCATGCACTACTCTTTCCAGGAATGATGACAACAAATCTTCTCCTTAGAATGTTGATTCACGAGTCTTCTTCATGATTTCCTGGAATTATTGTGCTTAGACTATTGTATTCGATGATAGAATGATGTCTGAACTCAATAATTTCAGTTCAACTGCACTATACCCAATAGTTTTTGCAATCCTTCTATTTACCATAAGATCTCTAGCCAACTATACTTCTTGCCATTTCCCGGCCCTAGCATATATATTAGAAAGAAGAAAAAAGACCCCACTACCTTGAGGTTCCAACTCTGTTATGCGGCTTCTCAATTGATCAGCTAGATTTACATTTTCATGAATCTCACAACCATTTAAAAGAGCACCCCGTATGGCAAAATTTCGGTTGTATTGACATTTTCTTCACTAATTTCTCTGCCCCTTCAAAGTAGCCTGCTCAACTCAAAAGATAAACCATCCAACCATAATGCTCAACTGTTGGTTCTATGCCATAAACCTCATTGAGGCAAAATGTCTTTGACCCTCTTCAACCAACACAACATGGCTACATGCACACAAAATCCCAGTGAATGTGATCTCATCAGGAATAACATTAGCATTCTCTTAAAAGTATTAAGTGCCTCCTTAACAAGTCCATGTATAGCGAAGCTGGTGATCATACTAGTGTCTAGCGCATGCCATCTCATCTTTCTTTTCCAATTTAGAGAAAATCTCCTGAGCACTTATTGCATTTCCAATTTTGGAATACATGCCCACTAGCGCTGTCCCAATAAAAGTATCTGCACCATTATTTGTTTTTAATATGTAAGCATGAATACTTGTCCCAATGCTGGTGCCCCTAAATGAGCACAGGCACCAATCACACTCAAAACGATAGCTTTGTCCGGTACAAATCCAACAACCAGCATATCAAAAAATAGATTTAATGCCTCCACTGCACAACCGTACTGATTGTAAGCACCAATCATGGAATTTCAAGTGACCAAATTTCTTTGAGGCATATTGTTGAACAGGTCCCTTGCATATCTCAAGTTGCCACATTTTACATACATATCCATAATGGCAGTTGCAAGTATCACATTGAAATTCAAATTTGACTCAAAGGGATCACATCCTAGTTGGCAAACACAACTATGAACCCAGTTTCCAGCATCTTTATCTCTACTTAGAGCACCTACAACTAATGTATACACTAAGGTAATCTCATTAGGTTATTCCAAAACTCCATGTCCTTAAGCACTTCTATGGACTTTGTAGGCCGACCCTTATTAACATTCCCAGCAATTAGACTAGTGCAAGCCAACACATTCCACTTTGGAATAAACTCAAATACTTTCAACCCTGCTTCCATATCTGCGCAAGACACATGTATAAACTAGTAGAAGCATACACATCCAATTCATACCCAGTTTTCACAATGCGATTGAGAATTTTCTTTTCCATAATTTGGATAAATTATTACTGAACTTGCTTTGACCACTAAAGGGAATGTAAAATGGTCTGGGAAGTAACCCTTTTGCTGCATTTCTCTGTACATACACAAAGCCTAATTTGGGTTGTTACTGTTAGAGTAACCTTTATTCATAGAGTTCCAAATGTATAAACTAGGCACCTCAATTTGGTTAACAACTGGCTTTGCATAATTGATGTCTCCAGATTTGGCATTCGCGCAAAAAATAAACAAGCGTACTGGCTACTGAGAGGGATTACATTTTTGATAACTTGATGTAGTGATCATTAGCCCGTGTAATTGTTTCAACTCAGTCATGGTCCTGCATTTTTCTAAGGAAGAAAGAACGAAGCCATAGTATTTCTTCACGTGCTTCTTCGTTGAGCAAAGAGATATCACATATAAAATTGGAAGATCTTTGGGTTCTTTCTCTAGACATATATCAGGGGTGGCTCTACCTTCAGTCCAAGGTGGTATATATAAATTTTAAATTTTTTTATTTTTTATCTTTAACAAAACTTTGTGACTATCCTAAATATTTTTTAGGCCTAACATAATTAAATTCTGGACAAAATTTAGCAACAAGCTTGGTTATAGATTAAGATTACAACTTTATTCAATATTTGTTTTTTTTTTTTAATGTGAATTTAACAAATCTACAATTTAATTACATTTTCTTCTTAAATCCTCTATACTTGTAAAGTTTCAAGAAGATAAAATATCAGTAGCTATATCGTCAATCAAATATTTAAATTTCGAGTTTTTGTAGTCTAAAATTATACAAAAAAAATAATTTTATGGATCGAATGGTAAATAATACCCGATTGGCATGAAATTTTGACATGTTTTAAGAACATAGAAAACATGTAATTCATCGATTAGGTTTTCAAAATATGTAACAATGTTAATTCATTTAGTGAGAGTGACTACAACTAAGTTTGTAGCCAAATTTTGTTCTTAAACTTTGGTCCCCTTAATAATATATTAGGTCCTTACAAATAAAAAGAAAAAGTCCAAGGAAATTTTTATTTAACTAAACTTTTGAAGAGATGTAGCTTACAACATTGATAATGAGACTATCATGTAATAATTTCAAAATAAAAAAATTTATAGAAAGAAATTGTAAGATTTTATGCATTTGCATGTGTATATGTGTTTTTTTTTTTTTTTTTTTTTGGGTCAATGTATGAAGTTCTCTTTTTATTAGATTTTAAATAATTTAGGGGCTGTTTGGTAGGATGTTTTAAGCAACAATTTTCAGTGTTTAAACAATATCACATGTATTTTCACACACTTTTTCACCTACACGTATTTCCAAAAAATACAAACAACGTTACTAGAACAATATTGCCAAACAGCCCCTTAAGTTTCTTAATGACCACCCTCAGAAAAATTTCTAGAGCTGCTATGCATACATATATTGTAGTATAAGAATAGCTTCCTTTTTTTATTTATTTTTTATTTTTTTTATACTATCACTTTTAAAAAACACTCTTGTCAAATTATCTATTTTACGTTATATATCTTCAAAATATTATTTTTCATCCTTTCACCATTTTTTTTCTCTTGCCAAATTCAAAAGTAAAAACCACGATTAAAACTTGAAAAAAAAAAAAAAAAAAAAAAAAAAACCTCCACAATTTTCAAAACCCTTCCCATTTAAAATTATTATCACCACGATTAGATATTTTCATTCTAAAATAAGAAAACTACGACACCCACCAAGCAGTTTTTCCCATCTTCATTGCACTATATCTCCAATTCCTTCATTTTATGCCTATGATCTAGATGCTAGATGGGTTTTTCTTTCTTTTTCTTTTTTCATTTTTCTTTTAAGCATACTTGAATATTGATTAAAACAAGGATTAGATTGAAAATGATTTCTTACTTAATTAGCTGTCACTTAGCAGTGCAAATTTTCATTCATATTTACTTTTCGAAAGTGCTTAAGTATTTGATTTTTTTACTTTAAAAACTAATGAGCTTATTAGACTTTATATATTCTTTTTATGCGCCTAGCTGCGCTAATTTTGGAATCGTATACGATGTAGTTAGGATTAGTATACCTTCATGTTGGCTAGATTAAGGTATGATTTTTTTTTTTTTTTTTCAATTTATCATTTAATTTTGAATAATTGTTAGTCTACTTCATTTATCATTTTTTTTTTCCCATAGTTTCGGGTTCTAGAATACAAATTTATTTTGTATTGGATATATCATTTGAAGAAGTAAGGAAAAAAATCCCAAGCAAAATTGATTCAAACACTCGCTAGATAAAGGTATGATCTTTTTTTTTTTTCCCCACTTTTAATTTACATTTCATTTTTTATCCTATCATTTTACTTTTTTTCAATTGCTCATCTCTTTTCTTTACCTTTTTTTTTTCTTCATAATTTCATATTCACTTTTCATTTTTGTTTTTTGTTTTTATGCTATGAACCTTGAATCATGAAAAAAAAAAAAATGGAAAAATTGAAATAGTTTGGTTAAATTGTTTTGGGATTATTATTTATTTTAATCAATAACCAATTTAGTGACCCACTTTTTGATTTCTTTACATGTTGAAATGATAGATTAAGAAGAGTGGTATCAGTTGTGAACTTTGATTTTTAGAAGAAACCATCAAGGTATCAAGAGCAAAGAATGTTGTATGAACTTAGATAGCTTAGTTTGTAACTTATTCAAAACTCTTCATTTTAATAGCTCTTTTAATGTATCAATGTGTATTTTTATAGAAGTTTCAAGTTACAATATATGTAGATTGTTCTGATCCAAACTATAACTACATATGACTAACCTCATCATATGTAACACGTGCCTGTAGGCTTTTCTTTTAATGTCAAAATTTTCGTTCACCTCAATTAGAGATTTATTTGTTTATGTGATGACATTTATGCATTTGTCACTCATCGAAATAGCTAGTATTGTGATGCGACCTAGCATAATAATAAAAAATTAAAAAAAATTAAAAAAATCATGTCTTCAATGTAGCAGAAGGAAGACAGGAATTCGGCCTCTTAACTCCAACCCTCCAAATGGGACACGCCATTAGGTCCCCAAATCCAATAGAACCAAATAACCATGCTACACGGTATTGGGCTCTCTAGCCCAATGAATTAGCAAACACAGCCACACACTCGTATGATCCAAGACTAGCTATTCCTTTTTGACAATTTGGATGGTGGGTAGTGATTGTTAAATACATTGTATGCATACTATAATGAAAACATGTGTTAAAACTAACGGTTTTAGTTATTAAAACACACACACACACACACACACACACACAAAAAAAAAAAAAAAAAAAAAAAAAAAAAAAAAAACACTGAAAAAATTCTCTCCTGTGGGGGCGAAATTTCACCTCTTTCTCCTGTGGTATAAAAATTTTCTTACCCCTCTAGTGAATTTTCGTATCACTCTAGTAAGGCCAATTCTCTACTTGTTTCTTTCACTATACCTCATCTCAAAAAGTAGTAACACTTTCCATATGAAGATTGAGATAAAACATCAGTTTTTCATTACTAAAATGGAATGAAAAACCATCTTGGACATACAAATTAATATCCTACATTCTTTAACTATGCTAGAGAATAAACAAGCTGATATACTCTACTAATTAATCAGCTAAATTTAAATAAAGAACTATTTCAAAAGAAAACATACAAATTACGATATGGTTGAACAAACGATTCCAAACCTCAACTGCTAAGTAAAGAATAGCAGTTGACATCTGTCCTCCGCACAAAAGAGATAAAGCAATCTACGAAGAAGAAAAAGCGAAGAAAAGAACTCCGAATTAATTCCAAGTGACCAACAGATAGCTCAGCCACACGCAAAGAGAATTTCTCTTGCAAATTGAAGAAAAGTATATAAATGCATAATAGCTTACCATTTTGTACTTAATCAATAACCTAAAGGCTAAAAGCAAGGCAACAACCCCAACTGCCAAGTAAAGAATATTTTCCCAGACATCTAATACCTATGCACAGATAATTTGATTGCTTGCAAATTGAGAAAGGGTGGGGCTCAGTAGGGAAAGCAACAAATTAAAACATAAAGCAAGAAGAACATAGAATAGAAATTAAGCAAGCATAAATTGAGTTTTATTTTATTTTTATTTTTATTATTAGGAAGGGGGCTTTTAGATATTTTTTTTTTTTTTTTTTGGTGAGAATGAAGGGGGCTTTTAGTTGGTAGTAATATTTATGACATTATTAAGGTAATGTTTGCATTACGATGTTCAGACCATTTATTTGGACACAAGATTACACTAATCTAAAATTACCAAATATTTCACATTATCATAAATTATGGTAAGATCATCTATATTTTATATATATCTAAAAACTGGAACATAGTATTTATTATTTATTGTTGCTATACTCCTGTTGAGCTACATCATCCACCTAGTTTCAACTCTCTCTCTCTCCAAATTCAACCAGAGCTAAAGAAACTCTACATAAGAGGAAACCTCACAACTCTGGATAAAGGCAAATTTGGCAAATTGGCAGGTGCAAATTTTACGTTTAAAGTATTTATTGTTACTATGCTCCTATTGAGCTACATTATTAACCTAGTTTCAACTCTCTCTCTCTCTCTCTCCAAATTCAACCAGGGCTAAAGAAACTCTACATAAGAGGAGGAAACCTCACAACTCTGGATAAAGGCAAATTTGGCAAATTGGTAGGTGCAGACTTTATGTTTGAAGTACTTGAGTGAAATGAAGACGAATTGGAAAGAACTGCAAGAATTATTTTTTGAATTGGTTTACTTGGAGAGAGTCAGATGCCTAGGATCACTATGCCTTTTCGACGAGAATGGAGTGTGGCAAAGTTCGAAACCAATGCAATAAAAGCTGTTGCGAGCAATACCAGTAGTGTGGATTAATTGATTATTGTTAACTCTAGAGAACTCACATTATCAAAAATAAAAATAAAAAAATTATTGTATGTCCCATATGTCTTAGAAGCAATGCACAATTGTTCACATGACTTGTTATATTAGGGGTGCATAAATGTGGAGATGGTGTTACTCCAATGACATAAGACAATTCAAACATTGTGAAAGAAAATGTGAAAAAAATAATAATAAAAAAAGTTATCTCATAATACATAAAAGTTTATTGACTTTAAATCTAAATTTTGAATTCATAAAATATTATATTTAATTCTATATAATAAAAGTTAGATCCTAGCTAGATGTTAGATACTAAACTTTAACACCAAAATTTAATAATTCCACTTTATATAAAATTCTATAAATTCATCAAAGAGTCTTTACCTCAACTTGTACTTCTAGGTGTTTCTAATGAACATGTTCAAGTTCAAATCACTCCAACCCTTGTTATAACTATCAAATTATGAAAAATAATTTCTATAAAATCATATGCTAAGAAATCTTGTCAATAAATTAAAGGTTAAAGTAACAAGAATAAAGCAAAGGAAAAAGGAAAAGGAAAGGATCACATATGAGAGAGAGAGAGAGAGAGAGAGAGCATAAGCAAAATAAAAAGTTAAAAGATTTTTTTTTTCCTTGTAATTTCCTCTCTATTTTATCAAAGTCTTGCAGTTCATTATAAAGCAAAAGATGATAGCAAAAAAATTCTTAATAACACATTTAAATGCAAGTATAAGGCTTTGTGTGAATCTTGCAGTTAAATAGTCTCTATTTTTATCATTTTTATTTGTTAAAGGGGATTCTTGTTTTATCTTAAATTAAGAAATAATTTCAAAACAACATATTAGTAGAAACCCTAAAAAAGAAGAGTGAAATATGGGTGGCGACTTTAGAAGGTAGAATTATCATTATCAATATTACTATATATCTTCTGGAAAAAAAAAAAAAAAAAAAAAAAAAAAAAAAAAAAAAAAAAAAAAAAAAAAAACAAAACAAAACCCAATATTACTATGTGCTCAACTGATTTTTCAATTATGTCTTTTTAATTCAATGATATTAAAACAACAAATTTTTTTAAGTGATAATTTTTAAATAGTTGTATCAAATGGACCCTAAAAGTGAAATCTATTATGTGTATAAGTATAACCTAGAGAGATGGGTAAAAAAAATCTGTAAAGTAAAAGCTAGCGAAAATGCTATTCACATTTGTGCATAACTCAAAATGACTAATCAAGTTACGATTGGGGCTATGTCAACTTTTAGAACCTAATTCGACCTAATAAACATGTAATCTAAGACTCAAAACACGATTGCACTACTCACACTTATCCAATCCATCCGCATTGTTTAGGATATCACAATGTCCCCACTTAAATTCCTGACATTCTTGTTAGGTCCTCGCGCTTTAGTTTCCTTGAGCCACAATGCATTACTAGGTTGTCTTTGTACTATTTGTCATGACCCAGGCAAGTGCTAGCCACATATGAGCTATAACCCAGAAAGACTAGTCAAGCCACAATTGGGGTTCTCATAATCACATATATAATCATTTAGTATATAAACACTTAATTAATGTAAGACTGGGTCCACTTTTCCATCACTCATTTATCCAATTCATTCACATACTCTAGGATATTGTATACATGTTCAAGGGAAAGATACGATATCATTAACTCAAGACATGAAAATAAATGAATAAATAAAATATTAGAGAAAAGACAAAAAGGAAGTATATATATCACTCAAAGTGGTCAAGCATAAATACCTTGCCCAATTTTTTTGTTTGTTTCTTTTTTCTTTCTTTCTTTCTTTTTTTTTTTTTTTTTTTTTTTTTTTTTAGAAGATATTTTTCACACCATACGGAGTGTGGTTTGATGATAGGAGTTCTTGTTCCAGCACCTAGAGAGGAGTGGTTTGAGCGATAGTCCCAATACATACACATGGTATTACCCATTGCCGTCATGTGGCGTGGGGTCGATAAGCCCACACCAAAGTGGTCAAGCATAAATACCTTGCCCATTTTTTTTTTCTGTTTCTTTTTTATTTTTTTATTATTTATTATTTATTTTTTTTCTGTTCGAGAAGATATTTTTCACATCATTCGGGGTGTGGCTTGATAGTAGGAGTTCTTGTTCCAACACCTAGAGAGGAGTGGTTTGAGTGATAGCCCTAGTACGTACATGTGATATTACCCATTGCCATCATATGGCGTGGGGTCGATAAATCCACACCGGAGACCCCCTTTTTTTATTTAGAACAAAAGAAAAGGATATTTTTTCACAATGGCATATTTATAATATATATATATATATATATATATATATATATATATATATGATGAAATCACGTGGAACATTTCTTAACAAGAAACATGACATCCTTTAGTAGCCTTATATATAGAGGATGTCATAAATGAGCTCCAAGGTTAACTTAGAAACTAAAGCTCACTTGGAAAGTTCCTAGAGATGTTTCGAAGAATGAATTTGATTGTTATTCTTGTAAGTATTAATTATTATGTCAACAATATTGTGATATAGATGTTGAATGCATTACTTTTGGCCTATTTAGTAGTTAACTTGCATTTAGAATTTTTTTAATTGATAATTACGTACAACTGTCGAGTTTTAAACTCATGGTATCACCCTCTAGCTTTTTTCCTTTTTTATTTATTTTTTATTTTTTTATTTGAAAGGTGTTACTCTCCACCTTGTTCTTACAACGACATGAGATGTTACATTTTATTGTTTTATAATTTAATAGTTACAATAATGAGAGAAGGGTAATTCAAACCTTAGTTCTGAGCAAACTATATATATGCCACTAAACTACAAGGCAGTTGGCAAGGAGATGATACTTAAGTTAAAACTAATTGAAATATATTATTTTCAAATTGATTATGTTCATATTACATTTATTATTGAATCTTGATAAAAGTTACACTACTCAAAAAGTAAAGCTAACTTGGAATCTTCCTAGTGATGTTTCAAAGGGTAAATCGGGTTCTTGCTCTTGTAAATATTAGTTGCTGCTTCCACAATATTATGATATAGATGTTAAATGAATTGCTTATGGGTCTATTTAGCTGTAAACTTGCATTTGGATTTTTTTATTTTTTATTTTTTTATTTTTAATAATAATTACAAACAACTGGTGACTTTTAAACTCATGGTGTCACCCTCTAGCTTTTTCTTTAAAAGGTGTCACCTACCACTTTTTTCTTACAAGAAAAAGAGATGTCAATTTTTTTGGTTAATAATTCAATAATTACAAATATGAGAAAGAAGGAGATTTGAATCATTGTTCTCCTAATAAAAGAGAGCGGACTAAATATGCTACTAAGATATAAGGCTCTTTACATAGTAATGCCACTCAAGTTAAAACTAATTGGCAAATATTAGCACTTGAGTTAACAATATATTTTTGTGAAATATATTCTTTTCAAATCAATTGGGTTCAAGTTACAATTAATAAGCCATAATAAAATTTACAGCCACCTTGTTACTTTTTATTAAATAACAATAAAAATTACACCACCTTATTACTTTTTATTAAACCACTATTTTGTCGATTTTTTTTTCTTGTTTTAAAATTTTTGAGAAGAAGTACCCACCAAGTTTGATTCATAAAAAAAAAATAAAACACACCAAATTTGACAATAATCAAATGTCTTCTATCTCTACATAATATAATAACATATTAAAGCCGAATCCCAATAAAAAAATTAAAATGTCCTTCCAATGACACTATCAAGTGTTTTTATATGTAAATTTAAAAAGCAAAAATATTATTTTAGTTTTTACATTTTGATAGCAATCAATTTGATCTATGCTAACTTATAATCAATTTAAATTCATAAATATAAATGCAAAAAATGCAAAAAAATACTATTTTGGCCTTACATTTTAGAGTTACAATCAATTTAATCCCTATATTTTAATAGCATTTAATTTGTTCTATGTTATTTTTAAGGCAAAAATGCACTTTTGATCCCTACATTTTGACCTTATTTCTATTTTGGTCCCTACTTTTCTATTTTAACACTTTTAGTCACCAAATGAAAAAAAAAAAAAAAAAGGAGAAGAAGAAGAAGAAGAAGAAAGAAAAAAAGAGAAAAAAAAAAGGGTTCTATTTTAGTCTCTATCGTTACTCACTTAACGGAAATATCCTATGTGGCAAATGAAGTGTATTGTTCATTGTGTTCTTGTTGAAGATGAACCCAGATCTAAATTTATGTATTTTTTAAATTTTAATTCTGCAGTTTTATTTTTTATTTTGTTAAAATTGATAAATTAATTTTTTTTTTAAAAAAAATTAGATGTTGATGTGCCATTTTTAATCTTATTTTATTCGTCACGTTAGCATTTAGTATACTAACAGTGCACTCCGTCTGTCACATGGGATTTTCTGTTAAGCGAGTAACGACAGGGACTAAAATGGAACCCTTTTTTCATTTAAGGACTAAAAGTGATAAAATAAAAAAGTAGGGACTAAAATAAAAATAGGGTCAAAATATACTGACCAAAAGTGCATTTACACCTATTTTCAACTTACAATCAGCACTTTTACACGATAAAAAAAGCCATATCAACATTTAATTATATCATTTTCTTTAAATTTTCTTAACATTTCTCGGTAACCAAATAGGTTTTTGCTTTCCTTTTCTCAATTTTCTTTTTTTGTACTGTCCTGCAATTTTTTGGTAACCAAACATTATCACATGCTATTAGGCTCACCACCACTAAACCCAAACTAGGCTACCACCATCCCAAATCACCACCACCCACCTCAATAGTTTAGTACTCTTAACGCGATGGTCACTCTACAAGTATAAGTGTTTGTGGGGTATGAGAGGAGTAAGAGCTGAGATTCAAGTCTCCAAGAAGGAGTTTCATACACATACACACTTAGATTAGAATAAAGTAGAATTTCTATCTTATATAATATATATATATATATATATATATATAAAGATTCAACTAGAATTTATTATGTTTCCATATTAATATTATGAAAGTGTACAACCTATTGGTTATTCGGTAGAAAATTATTGAATATTCCGAGAATACCATAAATGCATACTCCCCCCTCTCACATAAATTGTGGGTCCTACCATAAATTTAATTAATAGGACCAACAGTTATGTAAGATGGGAGAGTACGCATTTATGGTACTTCGGAAGTACCCAATAATTACCCGTTATTCAGTAGAATCATTTCACATTGTAAGTTTATTTACTATTAAATCTATAAGCTTCTTCTTTTTCTTCTTCTTCTTCTTCTTCTTTTGCAAAAAAATAAAAATAAAAAAAATCATCTGTAAGCTTTTTTTTTTTTAACAAATCTATAAGCTTATTTGTTTATCATATTTAAGAATGGTAAAAACTGTGAATTTTAGCACTTATATATAAAGAGAGTTTTTACTTCTTTTTTTTTTTTTTTTTTTTTTTTTGAGAAAAAGAGTTTTTACTTTTTAATGCTCAATCACCTTATTATTTGGTAAGCATAATAGTTAAATATATGAAAAACATTTAATCCAATAGTGGGACCTAACAATATATTAGGTAGAATCATTTCATATTGAATGTATTGTTCTATTAAAAAAAAAAAAAAGTTAGTTATTATTTTTTTTTTCCCTATCAAAAATACCTCTAAATTAATTAACTAGCAACTTAAAAATGGGGTTAAAATAGTAAATTAACAAAAGAAAGTTAGTTATTGCTTTTTTTACTGTAAAAAATACCTCTACCTAAAACTTAAAAATGGGGTTAAAATAGTAAATTGACAAAAATAATAAATTCCTACTTCTACGTTGAAATGCCTTCCTGCTTCTAATAAACTCCTACTTTTACATTAATTTAAATTCCTACTTTTACTCTCTAACTTCCTACAAAATAGGATCACTCTTTTGTTAGTTTTAAAACTCTTCCAATCTACAACACTCACCCCACATATTCCTTTTTTTTTTCTTGTGATTGGAAAAAGTAAAAATCTCAAATTATAATAAATGCAAATTATTAATCTTTACACAGAAAATAGAAGAACCTCTGAGCATGCACTCACGCGCATGCTCAGAGGCTAGTAGAGGATTAAAATTTTATTTTCAAAATACCATTGCACAGTATAAACTTGAAAAATTATATATGTTTTAATCATTCTTGACAATACCAATAATATCGCCTGAAAAACTTAAATAAAATAGGGATGAAAAATAAAATTAACATAAGTATTACACAAATTCAAGAAATAAAAAAGTAAAGACATTAGATAAATATCATTAAAACAAGACTAGTTATATGCTCATACGGATTATGAAAAAATTGTATACAATATGGACGCTACTGACTCCACCGTGTTTGTGCCAATTATTTTTATTTTTATTTGTTTGATAGACTTTGTGTCAATTATCTCAATATGTGTGTTGTATTTTTTTTAATTAATGTTAAGATAATTAATTTAGTTTAGGTAATATTATCATAAAGTGACAAGTGACTCACTAATTATTAATATAAGGGTCCTATTAACGAATGTCATTAAGACATTTATTAATGGACAATTTTAGAAAATTTTGATACAATTTTCAAAGAAAAATATTAAAAGCCAACTAAAAAAAAAAAAATTAGTTGCTTTTTTTTTTTTTTTTTAATTTTCCCATAAAAAAAGTTTCTAAAATTTTTTCCTAAACCTATGCCTTTATGGCATCCCTAAACTTTCCCTTAATATAATTTCAATTTATTTACATTTTTTTAAAGTCATTTCAATTTTTTCTTAAAAGAGTTATAAATTTTTTTTTGTAGTCCTAGCATACTCTTCTTAATAGAAATTGCTAAAGTTACAAACTATTTTACAAATTAAAAAAAAAAAAATGTAAAAATTAGTTTGTGACACAATCATTTATAATAAAAAATTTAATTTTTAATAAGTTAGATTTGTGGAGGGAAATAACAAAGATTTATTTACAAGAGAAACACCACCGCCACGAGAAAAAAATAACTGTTTTCTATAGACTCATCAAGAAATTGTGGGAGAAATGGAATATCAGGACCTTTGTTCTCTTTAGCCTCTTTCTTCAGTTTTTTCTGCTTTTTACTGCATCCATGAGAAAGAAAACGGCAAAGAAATGTGTAACTTTCATAATCTGGTCAGCTTACCTTCTGGCTGACTGGGCTGCTAGTTTTGCTGTTGGATTAATCTTTGACACTGAAGAGAAATATGCTTCTGCTCAAGACAAAGGGGATGATGCCAAAGGGGCTGAAGCTGATACTGGTCTTCTTCTGGTGTTGTGGGTACCTTTCCTTTTATTAATGGTAGGTGGGCAAGACAGAATAACGTCTTTCGCTGTGCAGGATAATGAGTTGTGGCATAGGCACTTGATTTGGCTCATTCTCCAACTCTGCACCACTGGTTTTGTGTTTATTCAATCAGTTCATCAAAACAGACTATGGATCCCAACACTTCTCTTGCTGCTTGCTGGAACCATCAAGTATGCTGAGAGGATCGTTGCGTTGTATCTTGCAAGTTCGGACAGCTTTGGAACATCCGTACTTAAAGATCCGAATCCAGGGCCCAACTATGAGAAACTAATGAGAGAATACGAGCACTATAAAGATAGCGGTGTTCCTGTACAATTTGTAATTTTTGAAGACAGAGAATCCCGGGTCATCAAATATGATAGATTC